>NW_023269693.1:185138-252746 GCF_004353265.1 Vitis riparia | reverse complement strand
ACAAAAACAAAAACAAAAGAAAATAAAAGGAAACAAAACTATAAAAAGACTAAGATTAACTAACATTAAACTAAAAGATATGTTGAAATATGAACAAGTAGAAGAAACAATTAAAAGAATTAGTAAAATGAAAAAAAAATACCAAACTTGTGATGAAAATCACAAGCACTCTGAAAAGATAATATCACTGTAAAGTTGGCACCTTCCCCGACAACAGTGCCATTTGATTTCCGTGCCTAGTTGGTGTATATGTTGTTGATTGGTGCTCAATCAAATGGTGTACCTTGATTTCGGTCTTCAGATGGGAGTAATCAACAAAATTTATAACCTATATCACCATGTACTAGGATAACCTCGGCTAGCATAGCATAGCGGCTTTAGGATAGTTCACAGGGAAGGGTTTTCAACTTACTACTGATATTAATTCAAATTTGAATTGGTGTTTTTTTTTTTCATTTCAAGGTTAGCTTTAAAAGAAAACATAATCTTAAGTTGAAAAAGGATTGGTTTTAAGCTAACCAAAAAATAGTAACTGAAATTACTTATAAAGAAAAGTGTTTCTTGGAGTTTTGGGATCACTGGGGTCAGGCTCCTACTACAAAATTAGAGTTCTAGTCACTTGAATCTTTACCTCGCATTAGGGATTGAACCTACAGTTATCCTCCCAACCGGTGTGTTACAGTTGCTTCCCATTAATGGTTTCAATGCTAAATCCCTCTCACTGATGCATCTTGCAATGGCTTGTGCCTCTCACCTAGCATTTTGCCATTCAAGGTGATCCTTAACCTTGGATTTCCCTTCAAAAGCTCACAAGAGATAACTAATGGATGTCTCCTTAGAGTCCAAAAGCTTACCAAGTGTTGGCTATTCTAGAAAACCCTACCTTTGAACCACATCCCAAAGGCTCGCAAGAGATAAACTAGTGCATCTCAATGGACGGAGATCACTTGCCTTACCAAGTGTTGGCCCAAGTGATTTAAAGGCGTTTTAAGTTAACTAAAAAAATTGAAACCATTAACGGGTTACACTTTCTCTTCATTAAAAGGTGAAACAAAAAAACTTCCAATTCTTGCATCCGGCACCTTACCTAGCTTCCTTAACTCCAAGAGACAAAAATCCTAGCCACTCATTCTCCGAGGAAACATTCTCAGAGCTTGTTTGGATAGTAAGAAAAATACAATCAAAATGAGTAGGTAAGGTAGAGCAAAGCTCTGTGTATTACTTCCTTCAAAACTATACAAAAAGTGATCTCTAAGAACAAGCTCATGAGATGTTTGTGTAAAGAAAATTACAAACTATATATAAGAGGTTATTCACCCCTTTGTTCTTACTTACTAACTAAGGAATCCTATGATTGGTGGATTACAAGGAGAATATGGAGATTTAAACAAAAAATGTCTGAAGAAAAAATATAAAAAGAGTCGGTCGCAAATATCTGGAAGCACTCAGGTGTATTTCGTAGCATTGATTACTACTCAAAAGGTGCTATTTTGTAGCTTGTAATTAACTCTTTTAAACACTCTTGAGTATTAATTATTACCTTTTAACTCAATTGACATGTTAAGGACCCTTGCAATCGTTTCTAATCAAATTGTGTTAAGTTTTGGGGTTTTTGATAGCTTTTAGCTACACCAAAGCAATCCAAGAATGAGAGAGAGCTGTATATAGTTCATGGAAAAGCTTTTGGAAGCTCAAATTCATGAAGAAACCAAGCTTTGGAGCCTCTTATCCCTTTGCCAAAGTCGTTCAAAGTATGCAAGGAAAAAGCAACGGAGAGAGGAAAAACAGAGTGAAGAAAACAGAGGACAGCAGTTGCAGTCTTCTTTCGCACTTTTAGAGCACTTCCCAAAGTCCATTTTCTACATGCTATATACCATTTCAAATCTCAGGAAGTCAAGAATCCAACGTTTCAAACGATGTACGAATTGGAGCTGAAATGAGGAAGATATGGCCTTCGCAAGACAACTACATCCAGCTGAAGGACAAATTCGCATCTTGCGAATTTGGAATTCCAACGTGCGAAATTAAAGCCTACCTTGCGAAATGGAAATGGAATACAACCGCACAGTCATAGAGAAGCCCAACTTGTGAAAGTGATTTTGCAACTTGCGAACTTGGAGCTCAACATGCGAAAATGGATTCCAAGTTGCGAAATCAACTTGCGAGATTTTCGCAAGTTACCATGCAACGTGCGAAATCTACATGCGAACTGGGATATTTGTGCACCGACTCTTTTAGATCTTTTCTTCAGATATTTTTGTATAAATTTCCATTCTTCTACTTGTAATCCACCAACCATAAGATTTCTTAGCTAGGAAGGTTGGAAAAACTTCTCTATATATATTCCCTTGCACCCATTGTAAAAGATATAGATATATAGATATCAAATATGTAATCAACGAACAGAGCACTTGCTATGTTTTTTCTATATATTTTTGTTTTCTCGTTATTTTTCTTTATATCCAATCAAACTCTGAGGATTTTTCCTCAGAGGATGAGAGGCTAGGCTCTTCGTCTCTTGGAGTGAAGAAAGCCGGGTAAGTTTCCACATGCATAAATTGGAAGTTTTGTTGTTTTAGTTTTTAATGAAGAGAAAGTGTGACCCGTTAATGGTTTTTATCTTTTTAGTTAACTTAAAACGCCTTTAAATCACTTGAGTGAACACTTGGTAAGGCAAGTGATCTTCGTCCATGGAGATTCACTAGTTTATCTCTTGCGAACTTTTGGGAAGTGACTTGAAGGTAGGATTTTCTAGAATTGCCAACACTTGGTAAGCTTTTGGACTCTAAGGAGACATCCATTAGTTATCTCTTGCGAGCTTTTGACGGATAATCCAAGGTTAAAGATCACCTTGAATGGCAAGTGCTAGGTGAGAGGTATGAGCCATTGCAAGATGTATCAGTGAGAGGGATTTAGTGTTTGAACCCATTAATGGGAAGCATCTGTACAACACCGGTTAGAGAAGGAACTATATGTTAATTCTCTAATGCGAGGAAAAGAAACAAGTGACCGGAACTCCCTTTTTGTATGAGGAATCTAAGCCTAGTGATCTGAAACTCCAAGAAACACTTTTCTTTGTAACTAAAATCAGTTACTATTTTTGGTTAGTTTAAAACCAAACCTTTTTCCACCAAAGATTATGTTTTCTTTTAAAGCTAACCTTGAAATGAAAAGGCACCAATTCAGCTTTGAATTAATATCATTTGCAAAGTGAAAACCTATCCCAGTGAACGATCCTAGAGCCACTATGCTATAGTAGCTTTGTCTTTGCTACCTTAGTTCATGGTGTAATAGGTTATAAATTTTGTTGATTACTCCCTCAATCAAGGAGCACCAACTGGACACGAATTAGCTGAGACACCAATTGGGCATGAATCAAGTATGTAACATGTGCTGTGAGATTTCGCAAGCTGAAAGTCTCCATTTCTCACAACAAGGCTGATTTTGCAGCCAGCACATTGTGATTTTGCAACTGCGAAATTGGCTTTCAGCTTGGTGCAATTTGCTTCCAATGGTCATAACTTCTTCAATTCAGCTCTGATTTGTGTACCGTTTAAAGTGTTGGACTCCTGACTTCCCAAGCTTCAAAACAACATATAGTATGCATGAAATGGACTTCAGAAAGTGCTCTAAATGTGTTCAATAGTTCTATCCTCTTGAATTCTTCATGTTAGATTTCTTTCTTTGTTTCCTCTCCTTGCATTAATGATTTGCTTTTGGAAAAGGACTATAAAGCTTCAAATCTTGGGTTCTTCATGTAAATGAGATTCCATTTGCTTTGCCATGGACTATACAGAGCTCTCCCTCATTCTTGGATTGCTTTGGTGATAAAAAAGCTATCAAAAACACCAAAACTTGCCACAATTTGATTAGAAACACTTGCAAGGGTCCTTAACATGCCAATTGAGTTAAAAGGTAATAACTACTACTCAAAGATGTTTAAAAGAGTTAATTATAAACTAAAAAATAACACTTTTTGAGTAGTAATCACTTATTATAGTAGAACTCTTAATCCCATGTTTTTTATGTTTTATATACTAGGATTGGATGTATTACTTGTTCATAGTTCATATTGCACTTTCTTAAAGTAATACATATCCATCATTTTTTAGTATACTTGGCATACTATTATTTTATTTCCTCTACTCATTTTTTTTTTTTTTTGAATCATGTTGTTTCTCCTATATGACTCAGACTCCATGTCACTTAGGAGGCACCACTTCCTCCTTATAGTTTCAATCGCTATTGCCACATCAAGGGCATGTTCAACTTGGTTGGGGGGAAAGAGAGTTGAGGAAGGAAGTTTTGTTATTAATGCTAAGTTATTTTGGTAATTTAGTTGCTTTTTGCTTAATTTTTATTTTATTTTTATAAGTTTTTATTCTACTCTTCATGGTTATCAAGGAAAAATTCTCAAAATGAAATGGGAGAAATTGAATTTTTGTCTTTTTACTTGAATTAGAATTTGTATTATGCTTATTAAAGTTGATGAATTTTTTAAACTTCTATTGAATTCAACCTTATTTCTTCCACTTTAAGCTTACCACACACTGTGCACACTAGGTTTCAATTATAAGATGAAAAACTATTTCACCCCTTAACTTAGGAAATTTTAGACTTGGTACCTTTGACCTCATTTTAATAGTGTTGGGACACCTTATTGATTCATTCCCAATTGGTGTCTCAGCTGATTCGTGTCCTCTCAATGGTCCCTGACAGTGGTGCCATTTGATACGTGTCCAACTCGTGTCCTTTGATTATGGTCCTCAGAAGGGAGTAATCAACAAAATTTATAACCTATTACACCATGTACTAGGATAGCCTTAGCTAGCATAGCATAGTGACTCTAGGGTCGTTCACTGGGATGGGTTTTCACTTCACAATTGATATCAATTCAAAGTTGAATTGGTGCCTTTTCATTTGAAGGTTAGCTTTAAAAGAAAACATAATCTTTGGTGGAAAAAGGTTTGGGTTTAAACTAACAAAAAATAGTAACTGATTTTAATTACAAAGAAAAGTGTTTCTTGGAGTTTAGATCACTAGGCTCAGGTTCCTTATACAAAAAGGAAGGAGTTCTGGTCACTTGTTTCTTTTCCTCACATTAGAGAATTAACATATAGTTAATTCTCTAATCGGTGTGGTACAGATGTTTCCCTTTAATGGGTTCAAACAATAAATCCCTCTCACTGATGCACCTTGCAATGGCTCATGCCTCTCACTTAGCATTTACCATTCAAGGTGATCTTTAACCATGGATTACCCGTCAAAAGCTCGCAAGAGATAACTAATGGATGTCTCCTTAGAGTCCAAAAGCTTACCAAGTGTTGTCTATTCTAGAAAATCCTACCCTTAAACCACCTTCCAAAGGCTCGCAAGAGATAAACAAGTGCATCTCAATGGATGGAGATCACTTGCCTTACCAAGTGTTGGCCCAGGTGATTTAAAGGCGTTTTAAGTTAACTAAAAAGATAAAAACCATTAACGGGTCACACTTTCTCTTCATTAAAAACTAAAACAACAAAACTTCCAATTTATGCATGAGGAAACTTACCCGACTTTCTTCACTCCAAGAGACGAAGAGCCTAGCCTCTCATCCTCTGAGGAAAAATCCTCAGAGTTTGATTGGCTAGAAAGAAAAAGAATGAGAAAACAAAAATATGAAGGAAAAATAGAGCAAGTGCTCTGTAGTATATATTTCTTCCTTGCAAAACTATACAAAGGATGCGTCTGAGAACAAGCTCCCGAGATTCCTTTTTAAAGAAAATTACAAACTATATATAAGAGGTTATTCACCCCTTTGTTCTTACTTAAAGACTAAGGAATCCTATGATAGGTGGGTTACAAGGAGAGTTTAGGGATTTAGAAATCAAATATCTAAAGAAAAATATCTCAAAATGTCGGTTGGGAAGCTTCAGGAGAACACCATGGCACTGTGCAAAATGGCTGCAAAATTTTCGCAGCAAAAGGACAACATTTTTGCAGCCAAAGGTTGATTTCGCAGCCGTGCAACATTCTGCCTTCAGCTTGGAGTGATCTGCTTGCAATGGCTGTAACTCCTTCATTCCAACTTCGATTCGTGCATCGTTTGAAGCATTGGATTTTTGACTTCCTGAGCTTCAAAACGACATATAGCATACATAAATTGGACTTCAGGAAGTGCTCCAAAAGTGGTTGAAATGACTGTCATCAAGAATGCTTCATGGCAGATTTCTCTTTGCTTCCCCTCCTTGCATTCCGGATTTGCTTATGGCAAAGGACTTTAAAGCTTCGGTTCTTCATGTTTCTGAGCTTTTCATTTGCTTTGCCATGGATTCCAAAGAACTCTCCTCAAGCTTGGATTGCTTTGGTGATCAAAAAGCTATCAAAACACCAAAACTTAACACAATTTGATTAGAAATGATTGCAAAGGTCCTTAATATGTTAATTGGGTTAAAAGGTGATAACTACTACTCAAAAGTGTTTAAAAGAGTTAATTACAAGCTATAAAATAGCACTTTTTGAGTAGTAATCACTTATAAAAGGCCAATGAGTCTTTGAAAAGAAAGAAAGAAAGAAAAAATGTTTTACTTGCCTTGAAACCCGAGCAAGGTCTGAGGGGTATATGGTGAAAATATTTAAAACCTGATGCCCTAAGCCTTTATTGGTTTGAAGTCACCGACCTCAATGCTCATTACAAGGGTGAATAGATGGAGTTTAACATACTATAGGTGCTTGGGTATTGAATTCCAATCTCAAAAGTCCGAGGTAAAATTTGAGAAGTTAGTGGTTGAAAGATCCTTAAAGCTTGATGCCCTAAACCTTAATTGGTTGGGAGTCATCAATGGACCCCCGTTACATGGAAAATTTAGAAAAGAATACCTTTAAGATTTGTACTCCAACAAGAAAAAAATGTGTGTAATACATGAGGTGCGTTCTTAGCCTATTGGAGGTTGGTCAGTTTGCTAAGATTTGAAAAAGAACTAGGTTGAGGGGAGAGATTAGTTCAACATACTATATTGGGAAACTAATAAGTAACACAGATTTTTGTGGAAGAGTTAGGATTGGAAATTATTTTGAAGCTTAAATTTGCATTATGCCTTCTCTTTATGAATTGTGATTAGGCAAGTTATTTGGTAACTCTTGTTAAAGTTTAAGTTTTATATCTTTAATGTTTCATGTGAGAGTTTAATCAGTATGCCACTTGAAATTTTTGGAAGTGATGAGCATGATGTTGTAAATTATAGTACTGTTTATTTTTCTTTTTCTCTCCTTCATTGCAAAGGGATTAGTAATATGTCAGTTGGGGGGAGTGATTACTACTAAAAAACAGCTATTTTATAGTTTGTAATTAACTCTTTTAAACACTTTTGAGTAGTAGTTATTACCTTTTAACTCAATTCACACGTTAAGGACCCTTGCAAGTGTTTCTAATCAAATTGTGGCAAGTTTTGGTGTTTTTGATAGATTTTTTTATCACCAAAGCAATTCAAGAATGAGGGAGAGCTCTGTATAGTCCATGGCAAAGAAAATGGAAGCTCATTTACATGAAGAATCTAAATTTTGGAGCTTCGTAGTCCTTTCCCAAAGCCAATCAAGAATGCAAGGAGGAAAAACAGAGAGAGGAATCTAACATGAAGAAATTCAAGAGGAGAGCAATTGTAGGATACATTTTGAGCACTTCCTGGAGTCCATTTTAAATATACTATATATCGTTTCGAAGCTTGGGAAGTCAGGAGTCCAACGCTTCAAACAGTGTGCAAATTAAAGCTGAAATAAAGAAGTTATGGCCATTGGAAGACAATTGCACCAAGCTGAAAGACCATTTCGCAAGTTACGAAATCATAAATTCAACTTGCGAAATCAAAGTTCAACTTGTGAAATGGACAAGTTCAACTTGTGAAATTTTCAAAAGTTATGTTTCAACTTACGAAATCCACCTGTGTAATCCCATATATTTGCGACCGACTCTGTTAGATCTTTTCTTTAGATATTTTGTATAAATCCCTATTTTCTCCTTGTAATCCACCAATCATAGGATTTCTTGGTTAGGAAGTAAGAAGGAAGGGTGAATAGCCTTTCTATATAATCTGTTGTAATTTTCTTTTAAAAAAACTGCTCGGGAGTTTTTCTTAGAGACGACACCCTTTGTATAGTTTTTAGGAAGAAAGTAATACACAGAGCTTTGCTCTGCCTTACATACTCAATTTGTTTTCTCTTCTATTTTTATTTCTAGCAAATCAGACTCTGAGAATGTTTTCCTAGAGGATGAGTGGCTAGGCTTTTTGGTTCTTGGAGTGAAGGAAGCTGGGTAAGGTTCCAAATGCAAAAAATGGAAGTTTTGTTGTTTCAATTTTAAATGAAGAAAAAGTGTGACCCATTAATGGTTTTTATATTTTTAGTTAACTTAAAATTCCTTAAAATCTCCTGGGCCAACACTTGGTAAGGCAAGTCGTCTCCGTCCATTGAGATATACTAGTTTATCTCTTGCAAGCCTTTGGAAGGTGGTTTAAAGGTAGGATTTTCTAGAATAGCCAACACTTGGTAAGCTTTTAGACTCCAAGGAGACATCCATTAGTTATCTCTTGCTAGCTTTTGATGGGTAATCCAAGGTTAAGGATCACCTTGAATGCCCAATACTAGGTGAGAGGTATGAACCATTGCAAGATGATTCAATGACAGAGAATTAGTGTTTGAACTAATTAAGGGGAAGCATTTGTACCACATCAGTTCGAGAAATAACTATATGTTAAATCCCCAATGCAAGGAAAAGATTCAAGTGACCAGAACTCCCTTTTTGTATAAGGAACCTGAGCCTAGTGGTCTAAAGCTCCAAGAAGCACTTTTCTTTGTAAGTAATTTCCATTACTTTATTATTAGTTTCACTTAAAAACCAACCTTTTCAAACATCTTTATGTTTTCTTTTAAAGCTAACCTTGAAAAGAAAAAGCACCAATTCAGTTTTTGAACTAATATCAGTTGTAATTTTAAAACCTATCCCAGTAAACGATCATAGAGCCACTATGTTATGCTAGCTAATGCTACCCTAGTATATGGTGAAATAGGTTTATAAATTTTGTTGATTACTCCCATCCGAGGACCAAAATGAAGGCACAACAATTGATTGAACACCAATCAATAGGACATACACCAGCTGGGCATGAATCAGGTTGTGAGCTTAGGCTTTAGATGCTATGAACTACTCATGGTTATGGTTGACAAAAAGAAGTTCGGGTCAAGAGAATAGGGCTCTAGATTCTATGAACAATTAAGGATTATAGATGACACGAGCTACTCTGGGTCAGGAACTTACAACTTTGGATGCTATGAAGAACTTAGGGTGTTGGATGATATGAACGACTCGGGATTTCATGAGCTTAGTCCTTTAGATTCTATGAATAGCTCAGGCTGAGGATGATATGAACAATTCTTGGTCATGAACCCATGGCTCTAAAAAATATGAATCGCTCAAGGCTATGGATGACATGAATGACCCCAAGTAGTGAGCTCAGGGCTCTAGATGCTATGAACAACTTAGGGCTATGGTTGACAGAACAACTCTAGGTCGTGAGCTCAATGCTCTAAAATCTATGAATAGCTCAAGTCTATGGATGACATAAATGACTTTGAGTCATGAGCTTAGGGCTCTAGATACTATGACCAGACTAGGGTTGTGGTTGACATGAATGACTTTGGGTCATGAGCTCAGGACTCTAAATGCTATGAACAACTTAAGCTTGTGAATGATATAAACTACTCCGGGTCATGAGCTGAGGGTTATGGATGCTATGAAAAAATAAGCATTATGGATTATACTAATGACTCAGAATCCCGTGAGGTCAAGCCTATAGATGTTAAGTATAGCTCAGAGCTGTGGATGATATGAATTTATCTACTTCATGTGCTCAAGGTTGTGAGTTCAGAGTTATGGATGATATGAATGACTTAGGATCCTGTGAGCACAAGCTTCTAGATGTTATGAATAGCTTAAGGTTGAGGATAATATGAACGATTCTTGGTTCTGAGCCAATGGCTTTAAATGCTATGAACAGCTCAAGTTTGTACATCACATGAAAGACTCTGAGTCATGAGCTTAAGGCTTTATATGTTATGAAAAGCTCAGGGTTGTGGTTACAAGAATGAGTTTGGGTCATGAACTCAAGGCTCTAGATGCTATAAATAACTCACGGTTATTAATGACATGAACTACTCTAGGTCATGAGCTCACGACTTTGGATTCTATGAACAACCCAGGGTTATGGATGATCTCAATGACTCGTGATTATGTGACCTTAGTCCTCTAAATGCTATGAGCAGCTCAAGGTTGTAGATCATATGAATAGTTATTGGTCGTGAGCTCATGGTTCTAAATGCTATGAGCAATTGAGGGTTATAGATGACATGAATGACTCTAGGTAGTGAGCTCAAGGCTTTAAATGCTATGAACAACTTAAGAGTATGTTTGACATCAACAACACTGGGTCATGAGCGTAGGGCTTTAGATGCTATGAACAACTCAAGGTTATAGTTGACATGAATGACTCCGGGTTGTGAATTGAGAGCTCTAGATGCTATGAACAACTTAGGGTTGTGGATGACATGAATGAATCTAGGTCATGAGCTTAATGCTCTACATATTATGAAGAGTGTGGGCCTGTGGTTAACATGAACAACTCCAGGTTGTGAGCTCAGGACTCTAGATGCTATGAATAACTTATGCATGTTAATGACATTAACTACTCTGGGTCATGAGCTCAGGTCTCTAGATGCTATGAATAGCTCCATGTTATTGATGATACACACGATTCTGGGTCATGAGCTCAAGGATCTAGATGTTATGAACAACTCAACGTTTATGGATGATATGAATGATTTTGGGACATGAACTCAAGGCTCTAGACATAATGAATGACTCAGGGTTATGGATGAATAAACAACTTTGAGCCATGAGCTTTGAACCTTAGATGTTATGAACACCTCATTATTGTGGATGATATGAACGACCCAGGATGCCATGACCTTAGGCCTCTAGATGCTATGAGCAACTTAGGGTTAAGGATGCTATTAATGATTCTTGGTTGTGAGCCTATGGCTTTTAATGCCATGAAAAGTTGAGGGCAATCGATGATGTGGAGGACGATGTGGAGGACTCTTGGTCATGAGCTCAGGGCTCTATATGCCATGAATAGCTCAGAGTTGTGGTTGACAGGAACGAGTCCTAGTCGTGAGCTTAAGGCTCTAGATTCTATGAACAACTCAGAGTTGTGGGTGACATGACCCACTCCGGGTCATGAGCTTATGGTTATAGGTTCTATGAAGAACTTAGGGTATTGGAAGATATGAACAAACTAGGATACGGTGAGCTCAAGAATGTACATGCTATGGCTAACTCAGGGTTGTAGATGATATCAACGATTCTTGGTCATGATCCAGGGCTCAAAATTCTATGAATATCATAGGGCTATGGATGACATGAACGACTCCGGGTAGTGAGCTTAGGGCTCTAGATGCTACGAATAGCTCAGGGTTGTGGTTGACATGAACAATGCCAAGTCGTGAGCTCATCATTCTAGATGCTATGAATAGCTTAAGGGTGTGTATGACATGAATGACTCTTGGTTGTTAGCTCAGGGCTCTGGATACTGTGAACAACTTAGGGTTATGGTTGACATAAATGACTCTAAGTTGTGTAGATGCTATGAACAACTCAAGGTTGTGGATTATAGAGCTACTATGGGTTATGAACTCAAGGTTTTAGATGTTGTGAATTGCTCAGGGTTGTGGATGACATGAAAGACTCCGGGTCATGAGCTCATAACTTTAGATGCTATGAACAGCTCAAGGCTATTGATGATATGAGCTACTTCGAATCATGAACTCAAGGCTTTAGATGTTCTAAACTGCTCAAGATTGTGGATGATATAAATGAATTCGGGTCATAATCTTAGGGCTCTAAATGCTATGAAGAACATAAGGTTGTGGATGATATGAACGAGTCTAGGTTGTGAGCTTAATCATCTAGTTGTTCTAAATAGCACAAGGCTATGGATAAAATGAATGACTTCGGGTCATGAGGTTAAAGCTCTAAATGTTATGAATAACTTAAAGTTATGGATGATATGAACGACTTGGGATCTAGTGAGCTCAAGCCTCTAGAAGTTATGAATAACTCAGGTTAAGGATGATATGAACAATTCTTGGTCATGAGCCCATGGCTCAAAATGTTATGAACAACTTAGTGTTACATATGAGATGAAATACTTTATGTCACGAGCATTGGTCTCAAGATGCTATGAACAACTAAGGGTTGTGGATGATATGCATGATTCTATGTTGTGAGCTCAAAGCTCTAGATGTTTTGAACAACTTAGGTTTGTGGATGATATGAATTATTATGGGTTGTGAACTCAAGGCTTTAGATGCTATGAGTAGCTTATGGTTGTGGATGACATAAATA
Source organism: Vitis riparia (assembly GCF_004353265.1). Lineage (NCBI taxonomy): Eukaryota > Viridiplantae > Streptophyta > Magnoliopsida > Vitales > Vitaceae > Vitis > Vitis riparia. The sequence goes on along the minus strand of NW_023269693.1, from coordinate 240,313 downwards.
GTTTTAGGTGGTGAGCTCAAACCTCTAGATGTTATAAATAGCTCAAGGCATTGGATGATATGAACAATCTTACATCCTGAGCTCAGGCCTCTAGTTACTATGACTAGCTCAGGGTTATGGATAACATGAATGACTTCAAGTCATGAGTAGAGGGATCTAAATGCTCTAAAGAGCTTAGGTCTAAGATTGACATGAATGACTATGGGTCATGAGCTTAGGGCTTTATATGCTATGAACAACTCAAGCCATTGGATGAGATGAGCTACTCTAGGTCGTTAGCTCAGGGCTTTAAATGTTATGAACAGGTCAGGGTTATGGATGATATGAACGAATCAGGATCCTATGAGTTGAGGCCTCTAGATTATATGAATAGCTCAAGGCTATGAATCATATGAACGATTCTTGGTCCTGAGCCCAAAGCTCAAAATGATATGAATAGATCAGGGTTGTAACTGACATGAATGACTCAATGTCATGAGCTTAGGGCTTTAGATGCTATGAACAGCTTAGGGTTGTGGTTGACATTAATGAGTATGGGTTGTAGGATTAAGGCTCTAGATGTTCTGAATAACTGAGGGTTATGGATGATATGAATGACTTCGGGTCATAAGCACAAGGCTCTAAATACTATGAATAGCTTAGGGTTTTGGTTCACATGAACATTTCTGGGTCGTGAGCTTTGGGCTATAGATGCTACGAACAACTTAGGGCTATCTATGACATGAACTAGGCAAGGTCATGAACTTAGGTCTTTAGATACTATGTACAGCTCACAATGGTGGATCATATGAAGTATTCTAGGTCGTAAGCTAAAGGATATAGATAATATGAACAACTTAAGGTTATGGATGATATGAACAATTTTGGGTCGTGAACTCAAGGCTTTAGATGTTATGAATAGTTCAGGGCTATGGATGAAATGAAGGACTACAGGTCATGAGCTAAGAGCTCGAGATTATATGAATAACTAAGGGTTATGGATAACATGAACGACTCCGGGTCCTAAGCTTAGGGCTATAGATTCCATGATCAGCTTAGGGTTGTTGATGATATGAACGACTCAGGATCTAGTGAGCTTAAGCCTTTAGATGCTATGACTAGCTCAAGGTTGTGGATGATATGAATGATACTTGGTCATGAGCCCATGGCCCTAAATGCTATGAATATCTCAGGGTTATGGATGACATGAATGACTTTGGGTTTTGAGCTCAAAACTCTATATGCTATGAATAGCTTAGGATTTTGGTTGACATGAATGACTCCAGGTCATGAGCTCAAGGCTTTAGATTTCATGAATAGCTCAGAGTTGTGGATGACATGAATGACTCTAGGTTGTCTGCTCAAGGCTCTAAATGCTTTGAATAGTATAGGGTTGTGGATGACATTAATGACTTTGGGTTATGAGCTCAAAACTCTATATGCTATGAATAGCTTAGGATTTTGGTTGACATGAATGACTCCAGGTCATGAGCTCAAGGCTCTAGATTTCATGAATAGCTCAGAGTTATGGATGACATGAATGACTCTAGGTTGTCTGCTCAAGGCTCTAAATGCTTTGAACAATATAGGGCTGTGGATGATAAGAATAACTCGAGATCCCATGAGCTCAGGCCTTTAAATTCTATGAACAGCTCAAGGTTAAGGATGACATGGATGATTCTAGGTCGTGAAATCAAGGCTCTAGATGTTATGAATAGTTCAGAATTGTGGATGAAATGAACAACTTTAGGTTGTGAGCTCAGGGCTCGAGATGGTATAAACAGCTCAGGGTTATGGATAACATGAATGAAGATGTGATGAATAGTTCAGGGTTTTGCTTTACATCATAGACTCTGGGTCGTGAACTCAAGGCTCTAGATGTTAGGAACAACTCAGGGTTGTAGATGGCATGAACGACTCTAGGTCATGAGTTGAGGACTCTAGAAACTATGAATAGCTCATGGTTATGGTTGACATGAATGATACCAGGTCATAAGATTAGGGTTTGAGATGCTATGAACAATTCAGGACTGTGTATGATATTATCAACTTGGGGTATTTAGCTCAGGGCTTTAAATTTTATGAACAACTCAAGGTTATGGTTGACATGAAACACTTAGGGTCATGATCTTAGGGCTTTAAGATCTATGAACAACTCAAGGTTGTGGCTCAGAGGAACTTCTCTGGGTCATGAACTCAGGGCTCTATATGTTATGAATAGCCCAAAAATCTAGATGAGATGAGCTACTCTTGTTGTTAGCATAAGGCTCTAGGTGCTATAAAAGGCTAAGTGTTTTGGATGCTTAGAACGACTCAAGATCCCTTCGACTTAGGCCATTAGATGCTATGAACAACTAAGGGGAGTGGATGATAACAATGATTTGTGGTCATGAGCTCGTAGCTCTAAATGCTATGAATAATTGAGGGTTATGGATGACATAAATGTCTCCAGGTCGTGGATGACATGAACAACTCTAGGTTATGAGCTTAGGGCTTTAGATGCTATGAACAACTCAGGGCAGTGATTGACATGACTGACTCTAGGTCATGAGCTCAAGGGTCTAGATGCTATGAACAAACAAGGTTATGGATAACATGAATGACTTCAACTTTTGAGCTTAGAGCTTTAGCTTCTATGAATAGTTGAGGGTCATGGATGATATGAATGACTCTAAGTCATGTGTGAAGGGCTTTAGATCCTATGAACAACTCAAGGCTATGGTGGACATAAATGACTCCATGTTGTGAGCTCAAGACATTAGATGCTATGAAAAACTCATGGAAATGGATGACATGAAGGACTCCAAGACTTGAACTCAGGGTTATGGCTAACCTAAACAACTTTGGGTCATGAGCTCAAGGCTTTAGATGCAATGAACAACTCATAATTATGGATGATATGAACGACTCAGTGTCTTGTGATCTCAAGCCTCTAGATGCTATGAATAATTCAAGGTTGAGGATCATATCAATGATTCTTGGTCATGAGCCCATGAGTCTAAATGCTATGAACAACTTAAGGTTGTGGATTAAATTAAAGACTCTAAGTCATGAGGTTAGGGCTCTAGATGCTATTAAAAGCTCAGAGTTGTGAATGACATGAATGACTCTGCGTCACGGGCTTAGGGCTTTAGATGCTATGAATAACTTATAGCTATGGTTTACATGAATTACTCTGAGTCATGAACTCTAGGCTCTCGATGCTATGAATAGCATAGGGTTATGGCAGATATGTGCTACTCTAGCTCATGTATACAAGGTTATGGATTTTATCAACAACTCAATATTATGGATGATACGAACAACTTGAGATCTCTTGAGCTCAATCCTTTAGATGTTATGCATAGCTCAAGGTTGTAGATTAGATGAATGATTATGCATCATAAGCTAAGGGCTATAAATGACATGAAGGACTCTGGGTCATGCACTCAAGGCTCAAGATGTTATGAACAACACAGGGTTGTTGTTGACATGAATGACTCCGGGTCGTGAGCTCAAGGCTCTAGATGCAATGAAAAGCTCCAGGCTATGAAGGACATAAAAGACTCTAGGTGATAAGCTCAAGACTCTAGATACTATGAATAGATTAAGGTTATGGTTAACATGAATGACTCCTAGTCATAAGGTTTGGGCTCGAGATACTATGCACAACATATGGTTATGGTTGACAAGAACGAATCTGGGTCATGAGCTGAGGGCTCTAGATGCTACGAACAACTCAAAGTTATGGATGATATGAATGACTAGGGATCCCATGAGCTTAGTCCTTTAGATGTTATGAACAACTCAAGGTTGAGGATGATATGAATGATTCATGGTCATGAGCCTATGAGTCTAAATGTTATGAACAACTCAAGACTATGGATGACATGAATAACTCTAACTCATTAGCTTAGGCCATTATATGTTGCATAGCTTAGGGTTGTTGTTGACATGAACGATTTGGACCTGTGAGCTTAGAACTCTAGATGCTATGAAAAGCTCCCAGGTATGGAAGACACGAATGACGCAGGGTCATGAGCTCAAGGCTTTAGATGGTATGAACAACTCAAGGTTATGGTAGACATGAAGAACTCCAGGTTATGAGCTTAGGGCTCCAGATACTATGAAAAGCTCATGGTGGTGGTTGACATGAACGATTCCGAGTTGTAAGCTCAAGGCTTTAGATGCTATGAACAATTGAGAGTTATGGATGATATTAATGACTCAAAATCTTATGAGCTTAAGCCTCTACATGCTATGAATAACTAAGGGCTGAGATTGATATGAACGATTCTTAGTCATGAGCCAATGAGTCTAAATGCTATGAACAACTTAGGGCTCTAGTTGACATGAATTAATCTAAATCATTAGCTTAGGGCACTAGATGCCATGAAAAGTTTAGAGTTGTGGATGACATGAATGACTTTAGGTTGTGAGATTAGGGCTTTAAGTGTTATGAGCAACTCATGGTTGTGGTTGACATCAATGACTTCGGGTTGTGAGCACATGACTCTAGATACTATGAAAAACTCCAAGTTGTAGTAGACATGAATGACTCCCGGTCGTGAGCTTAAGGATCAAAATGCTACGAACAACCCAGGCTAGTGGTTGACATGAACGACTCTAGATCTTGAGTTTCGGGCTTTAGATCATATGACCAACTCAGGCTTAAGGCTTATATGAATGAATCTGGGTCATGAGCTCAGTGCTCTATGTGATATGAATAACTTAGAGTTGTGATGATATGAACGACTTGGGATCCTGTGAGCCAAGGCCTCTAGATGCTATGAACAACTTAGGGTTAAGGATGATACGAACAATTCTTGGTCGTGAGCCTATGTGTTTAAATGTTATGAACAGCTCAAGGCTGTGGATGACATGAAAAACTCTATGTCCTGAGCACAGGGCTCTAGATGCTATGAATAGCTCAGGGTTGTGGTTGACATGAACGAGTCCAAGTTATGAGCTCAGGACTCTAGATGTAATGAATAGATCAAGGTTGTGGATGACATGAATGATTCCAGGTCATGAGCTTAGGGCTTTAAATGCTATGAACAGCTCAAGGTTATGGTTTACATAAACAACTCTCGGTTATGAGCTTAAGGCTCTAAATGCTATGAACAGCTTAGGGTTATGGATGACATGAACAACTTCAAGTTGGGAACTTAGGGCTTTAGATACTATAAGCAGCTCAAAGCTATGGTTGACATGAATGACTTCAATTTGTGAGCTTCAGACTCTAGATGCAATGAATAACACAAGGCTATGAAAGACATGAATGATTCTGGGTCATGAGCTTAGGCCTCTAGATGGTATGAATAGCTCAAGGTCATGGTTTACATGAACAACTCCCGATTGTGAGCTTAGGGCTCTAAATGTTATGAACAACTTAGGGCTATGGATGACATGAATAACTATGGGTTGTGAGCTTAAGGCTTTAGATACTATGAGTAGCTTAAAGCTATGGTTGACCTGAATGGCTATAGGTCATGAGCTCAAAGCTCTAGATGCTATGCACAGTTTAACATTGTGGATGATATGAATGACCCGGGATCCCGTGAGCTCAGGCCCCTAGATACTATGAATAACTCGGGATTATGGATAATATGAATGATTCTATGTGATGAGCTCAGGGCTATCGAAGACATGAATGACTCCGAGTCATGAGCTTAGAGCTCTAGATATTCTAAACTGCTCAGGGCCGTGGTTGACATGAACAACTCTGAGTTGTGAGCTAAGTGCTTTGGATGCTATGAAAAACTCTAGGTCATGGTGGACATAAATGACTTCAAGTCATGAGCTCAAGACTATAGATGCTATGAACACCTAAGGATAGTGGTTGACATGAACAACTCTAGGTCGTGAGCTTAGGGTTCTGGTTGACATGAATGACTTCGGGTCTTGAGCTTAGGGCTCTAGATTTTATGAACAACTCAAAGTTTTGGATGATATGAACAACTCGGGATCCTATGAGCTAAGGCCTCTAGATGCTATGAACAACTTAGGGATAAGAATGATATTAACAATTCTTTGTCCTCAACCTATGATTTTAAATGTTATGAACAACTCAAGGTTGTGGATGATATGAACGACTCTAGGTCGTCAACTGAGAGCTTTAGATGCTATGAATAGCTCAAGGTTGTAGTTGACATGAAGGACTTCGAGTTATGTGCTCCGGGCTCTAGATGCAATGAACAACTCAAAGTTGTGGAGGATATGAACAACTCAGGATCCCGTGATCTTAGACCTTTAGATGTTATGAACAACTCAAGTTTAAGGATGATATGAACGATTCTTGGTTTTGAGCTTAAGACTCTAAATGCTAAAAATAGCTTAGGATTGTGCATCACATGAACGAATCTCGATCATGAGCTTAGGACTTTAGATGCTATGAACAACCCAGGGTTGTGGATGATATGAACAACTACAGATCTGGAGAGCTCAGGCCTTTAGATACTATGAAAAGCTTAGGGGTGTTAATTATATGAATGATTTTGAGTCATGTGCCTATGGCTCCAAATTCCATGAACAACTTATGGTTGTGGATGACATGAATGACTTCGGGTCGTGAGCTCAAGGCTTTATATGTTGTGAATAGCTCAGGGCTTTAGATACTATGAACAACTTAGCACTATGCTTGACATGAACAACTTCAAATCATGAGCTTAGGGCTTTAGATTCTATGAACAACTTGAAGTTATGAAGGATATGAACAACTCGGGATCCTATGAGTTGTGGCCTCTACATGGTATGAACAACATAGGGCTAAGGATGATATAAATGATTCTTGTTTGTGAGCTTATGATACTAAATTCAATGAAAAACTCAGGGTTATCGATGACATGAATGACTATGGGTCATGAGCTCAAGGCTCAAGATGCTATGAACAACTCAAGGTTATGGTTGACGAGAAAGACTTCGAGTCATGTGGTCAGGGCTCTAGATGTTATGAACAACTCAAAGTTTTTGATGATATGAACAACTCAAGATCCCATGATCCAAGGTCTTTAGATGCTATGAACAACTCAAGGCTAAGGATGACATGAACGATTCTTAGTTGTGAGTCAATAGTTTTAAATGCTACAAATAACTTAGGGTTGTGCATGAAATGAATGATTCCCGACCTTGAGCCTAGGACTCTGGATGCTATGAACAACTCAAGGGTGTGGATGATATGAATGACTATGAATCCCATGATTTTAGGCCTTTCGATGCTATGAAAACCTCAGAGTTATGGATGATATGAACGATTCTTGGTCATCATGGCTTTAAATGCTATGAACAATTCAGGGTTGTGGATGACATGAATAACTCTAGGTCATGAGCTTAGGGCTCTGAATGCTGTGAACTGCTCAGGGTTATTGTTGATGTGAACAACTCCAGATCATGAGCTTAGGGTTCTAGATGCTATGGATAGCTCAGGGTTGTAGATGACATGAATGACTCTAGGTCATGAGCTTAGGTCTTTAGATACTATGAACAACTCAAGGTTGTGGTTGACATGAATGACTTGGGGTTGTGAGCTTAAGACTTTAAATGCTATGAATAGCTTAGGACTATGGATGACATGGGCTACTCCAGGTTGTGAGCATAGGGCTATTGATGCTATAAACAACTCAGTGTTGTTGATGATATGTACAATTAGGGACCTTATAAGCTGAAACCTCGAGATGATAAGAACATTTTAAGACTATGGATTCTATGATCGGTTCTATGTCATGAGCTTAGGGTTATGGATGATATGAATGACTCTGTGTCGTGAGCTTTGGGCTTTGGATACTATGAATAGCTCAAGGTTGTAATTCACATCAATGACTTTGAGTCGTGAGCTCAGGGCTCTAGATGCTATGAACAACTCAGGGTTATAGATGATATGTGCTACTTTAGGTCATGAGCTCAAGGCTATGGATGCTATGAACAACTCAACATTATGGATGGTATCAATGACTCGGGATCCTATGAGCACACCTCTAGATGCCATGAACAGCTCAGAGTTGAGGATGACATTAATGATTCTTGGTCCTTGATTACTACTCAAAAAGTGCTCTTTTATAGCTTGTTTATAATCTCTTTTAAACACTATTAAGTAGTATCTATTACCTTTTAACTTAATTGGCACATTAAGGACCCTTGCAAGGGTTACTGATCAGTTTTTGGCAAGTTTTGGTGTTTTTGATAGCTTTTTTATCATTAAAACAAGCCAAGAATGAGGGAGAACTTTGTGTAGTCCATAGCAAAGCAAGTTGAAGCTAAATTTCATGAAGAATCCAAGTTTTGGAGACCTTCGAAGACTTTGCCAAATCAATCAAGTATGCAAGGAAAAGAATCAGAGAAGAAATCTAACATCCAATAATTTTGCAACCCTTTTGCAAAATATTCGCAAGCTTGCGAATTGCCCAATAGGAGTACAAGCTGCAGGATAGAGAGCAAGGCTGTGAAGAATGAATTTCGCAACCTTGCAAAACTAAAGCTGAAGAAAATCAATTTCGCAACCCCTTGCGAAATCTTCTTGTTAGATTTTTATCTCAAGATATTTTTGTGTAATTACCTATTCTCTCCTTGTAATTAGCTAAATATCTTTTTAGATATTTAGGATATCTAATTGAGGGGTTAAAAATATCTCTCTATATATGTCTTAAGATATCTCTTTTTGTAATATCTCGGAATCTCGGAAGAAATTCTTGGGGATCACTTGTACATTTTTAGTAAGAAATATACAAAGCATTGCTTTGCCTTACCGACTCATTTTGTTTTTATTTTCTTTCTAGCCAAACAATCTCTGAGGATCTTTTCTCAGAGGATGAGTGGCTAGGCTTTTGTTTCTTGGACTAAAGGAAGCTAGGTAAGGAATCCGAATATAAAAGTGGGAGTTTTCCTCGTTTCAGTTTTAAATGAAGAGAAGTTGTGACCCGTTAATGGTTTTTATTTTTATAGTTAACTTAAAATCCCTTAAAATCACCTGGGCCAACACTTGGTAAGCTTTTTGGACTCCATCCATTAAGATCCATTAGTTATCTCTTGCGAGCCTTTGGGAGGTGGTTTAAAGATAGGATTACCTAGAATAGCCAACACTTGGTAAGCTTTTTAGACTCCTTGGAAACATCCATTAGTTATCTCTTGCAAGCTTTTGAAGGGTAATCCAAGGTTAAGGATCACCTTGAATGGACAATACTAGGTGAGAGGTATGAACCATTGCAAGATGAATCAATGAGAGAACTTTAGTGTTTGAAACCATTAATGGGAAGCAATGTAACACACCGGTTTGGGAGATAACTATAGGTTAAATTCCCAATGCGAGGAAAAGATCCGGAATCTCCCCTTTTGTATAAGGAACCTGAACCTAGTGAGCTAAAACTCTAAGAAACCTTTTCTTTGTAATTAATCTCAGTTACTATTTTTGGTTAGCTTAAAACCAACCCCTTTTTCAACCATCATTATGTTTTCTTTTAAAGCTAACTCATAAAAGAAAAACCATCATTTCAGTGTTGTAACTAATATCATGTGTGATATGAAAACCCATCCCTATAGACGATTCTAGAACCACTATGCTATTCTAGCTATGCTACCCTAGTATATGGTGAATTAGGTTTATAAATTTTGTTGATAACTCTCGTCTAAGAACTGAATCAAAGGTACACCAATTGGGGATGAATCAGTCCTAAGCCAATGACTCTAAATGTTATGAACAACTCAAAGCTATGCCTCACATGAATGATTCAGGGTCATGCACTCAAGCTTAGGGTTGTGGTTGACATGAAGAATTTGGGTTGTAAGCCTAGGGCTCTAGATGCTATGAAGAGCTCAGGATTATGGATGACATGAGCTACTGTGAGTCATTAGCTCAGGGCCTTGGATGCTTGAAATAGCTCAAGGTTATGCATGATATGAAAGATTCTAGATCATGTGAGCTTAAGCCTCTAGAAACTATAAACAACTTAGTGGTATGAATGATATGAAAAATTCATGGTCCTATATCCATGGCTTTAAATGTTATGACCAACTCAAGGTTGTAGATGACATGAACGACTCTAGGTCCTGAACTCAAGGCTTTGGATGATATGAGCAACTTAAGGCTTTGGTTGACATGAGTGAATCTGAGTCATGAGCTTAGGGTTCTAAAGACTATGTACAGGTCAGGGTTGTGGATAACATGAACGACTCTAGGTCGTGAGCTTAAGGCTCTACAAACTATAAACAGCTCAAGGTTGTGGTTGACATAAACAACTATGGGTCATGAGCTTAAGCTTGTACATGTTATGAAAAGCTCAAGGTTAGAAATGATATGAATGATTCTGCATCATGAGCTTAAAGCTATGGATGACATCAATGACTTTTGTTCGTGAGCTCAATGTTCTAGATACTACGAACAACTCAAAGTTATGGTTGACATGAATGGCTCTAGGTTGTGATCTTAGGGCTTAACATGATATGAATAAATCAAGGCATTGGACTACATGAGCTACTTCAAGTCGTGAGCTCAAGGCACTGCATGCTATGAACAACTCAGTTTTGTGTATGATATGAATGACTCGGGATCCTATGAGCTGAGGGCTCTAGATGCTATGAACAACTAAGGGTTGTGGTTGACATGGACAACTATGGGTCTTGAGTTCTAAGCTCTAGGTTCTATGAATAGCTTAGGGTAATGCATGATATGAACGATTCATGGTCGTGATCCTAATGCTCTAGATGTTATGAATAGCTCAGGGTTGTGGATGACATGAAAAGCTTTGGGTCGTGACTTTAGGGCACTAAATGCTATGAACAACTTAAAGTAGTGGTTGACATGAATGAATTCGGGTTATGAGCTTAGTGATTTAGATGCTATGAACAACTCAGGGTTGTTAATGACATGAACAACTCCAAGTCGTGAGCTCATAGCTCTAGATGCTATGAACAACTCAGGCTTGTGGATAACATGAGCTACTATGGGTCATGAGCTAAAGGCCTTGGATGCTATGAACATGTCTGGGTTGTGGATGATATGAATGATTCTTGGTCATGAGCCCAAGGCTCTAAATCTTATGAACAACTCAGGACTATAGATGACATGAACGACTCAAGGTCATGAGCTCAGGGCATTAAATGCTATGAGCAAATCATGTTTATGGTCGATATGAATGACTATGAATCTTGAGCTTAGGGCTCTAGATGCTATCAACATTTCAGGCTTGTAGATGATATGAGTTGCTCTAAGTCTTGAGCTCATGAACGATTCTTGCTCGTGAGCCTAAGGCTTTAAATTTTATGAGTTGGTGAGGGTTGTGAATGACATGAATGACTCATGGTCGTCAGCTTAGGGCTCTTCATGCTATGAACAACCTAGGATTGTGATTGACATGAATGACTCTTTGTTGTCAACTCAGGGCTCTAGATGCTATGAACAACTTAGAGTTGTGGATGATATGAATGACTTGGGGTCTTGTGAGCTACTGTCTCTAGATGCTTTGAACAACTCAAGTCTGAGGATGATTTGAATGATTTTGGTCGTGAGCCTATGATGCTAAATTTTATGAACAACTTGGGGTTGTGGATGACATGAATGACTCAAGGACGTGAGCTCAAGGCTCTAGATGTTATGAATAACTCAGGCCTGTAGATGATAGGAACGACTCTAGGTCATGAGCTTAGGGCTCTACATGCTATGAATAGCTCAAGGTTGTGTTAATATGCATGTCGTGAGCTCATGGTTTTGGATGCTATTAATTGGTTGGGGTTGTGGATGATATGAACGACATGAGATCCTGTAATCTTAAGCCTGTAGGTGCTATGAAGAGCTCATGGTTGTTGGTGATTTGAATGATTCAGGGTCATAAGCCTAAGGCTCTAAATGTTATGAACAACTAAGGGTTGTGGATGACATGAATGACTAAAGATCATGAGCTTAGGGCTCTGGTTGCTATGAATAGCTCAGGGCTCTCAATGTTATGAATAGCTCAGAGTTATGGATGATATGAATGGCTTGGGTTCTCGTGAGCTTAGGCATCTAGATGGTATGAATAACTTAGGTATGTGTAAGCATGAAAGACTCCAAGTCATGAGCTCTATGAACAAATTAAGGTTGTGGATGAGATGAACAAATCAAGGTAGTGAGCTCTAGGTTCTGGATGTTAAGAACAACTCAAAGCTCTAGATGACATGAACAACTTCGGGTCGTGAGCTCAATGCTCTAGATGTTATGAACAGTTGAAGGCTATGGTTGACATGAACAACTCTGGCTCGTGAGTTAAAGGCTCAGATGCTATGAATAGTTCAAGGATGTGGATGACATGAACGACTCTGTGTGGTAAGCTCCGGGCTCTAGATACTATGAACAACTTAGAGCTGTGGATGATATGACCGACTTAGGATCCCATAAGCTCAGGCCTTTATATGCTATGAACAGCTTAGGGCTTCAAGTGATATGAACGATTCTTGGTTGTGAGGAGAAGGCTCCAAATGTTATGAACGATTAAGGGTTATGGATGACATGAATAATTGAAGGTCGTGAGCTTAGGGCTCTAGGTGTTATGAACAACTCTCGACTATAGATGACAAGAATGTCTCAAGGTCATGAACTCAATGCTCTAAATGTTAGGAATAACTCAAGATTGTGGATAACTTGAACGTCTCCAAGTCATGAGTTCAAGGCTCTAAATGCTATGAATAGTTCAGGGATGTGGATGACATAAATGACATCGTGTTGTGAGCTCAGAGCTTTAGATGCTATGAATAACTTAGGGCTTTGGATGATATGAATGATTCTTGGTTTTGAACTTAAGGCACTAAATGCTATGAACAACTCAGGGTTGTAGAGGACATGAGCTACTCAAGGTTGTGATCTCAAGGCTCTAGATGATATAAACAGATCAGGAATATGGTTGACATGAATGACTCTAGGTTATAAGTTGAGGGCTTTAAATGCTATGAGTAGCATAGGCCTAGGGATGACATGAGTTACTCTATGTCGTGAGCTCATGGCTTTGGATGTTATCTACTTCTTGAGGTTATGAATGATATGAATGATTCAGGATCCTGTGAGTTCAAACCTCTAGCTGCTATCAATTGCTTAAGGTTGTGGATGATATGAATGATTCTTGGCTATAGCAACATAGGGCTTTAGATGACATGAATGATGAAAGTTGTGGATGTTGTGAATAACTCAGGGCTTTAGATTTTATGAACAACTTAGAGTTGTGGATGATATGAATGACTTGAGATCTCATGAGCTTAGGCCTCTAGACGCTATGAATATCTAAGGGTTGTGGATGACATGAATGACTCCAGGTCGTGAGATCATGACTCTAAATGCTATGAACCACTCTAGGTTGTGGATGACATGACTGACTCAAGGTCATAAGGTCAGAGCTCTAGATGTTAGGAACAATTCAGGGCTGTGGATGACATGAACATCTTCGGGCCCTGACCTTAAGGCTTTATATCCTATGAACAACCTAGGGTTGTGGTTGACATATACTACTTTGGGTTGTGAGCTAAGAGATCTAAATGCTATGAACAGTTTAGGAATGTGGATGACATGAACGACTCCATGTCGTGAGCTCAAGGCTCTAGATGCTATGAACAACTTAAAGTTGTGGATGATATGAACACATCATGATCCCGTGAGCTCAGGCCTCTAGATGCTATGAACAACTCAGGGCTTTCAAATATATGAACTATTCTTGGTCATGAGCAGCAAGCTCTAAACGTTATGAACACCTCAGGGCTATGGATGATAGGAACGACTCATGGTCGTGAGCTCAAGGCTCTAGATGATATGAACAACTCAGGTTTGTGGTTGACATGAACTACTATGGGTCATGAGCTAAGGACTCTAGTGTTAGGATAGAGTCCTTTAAAGCATGACATGATGTTATAAATTTGAAATTCATTATTTATTTAATGATTTTCTAGTTTCACTGTTATCCATCCTTATTCCATGTATTATACTCTATGAGCATTCTCGGCTCAACCTTTTGCATTGTATATGACTTAGGTGTATTTCCACCAAGCTGGTTCAATATTTTTTATCTCTCAACCTTGAGAGAATATTGAGCTTGTGCTGAAGTTAGTAGTGGCTTTAACCTATGGGTGAGATCGTAAGTTGATCATAGATTCCCTATGGATTGGGTCACTATTAATGAAAGCTGGTAGCAATAGGTATTCTCAATAAAGGCACCATGATATCTCTTGGTATGGAGATAGAGTGTCCCAATGAGTGATCCTAAGGAGGTGTATTCATGGAAACTATGACCATAGTAGTTCCTTAAGTGGAACTTGACATAGGCTCTTTAAGAGCTAAGATATGTCAATTGAACACATAATAGGAGGATCTGTAACTTAAGAATGGTAGAGGTAGTCTTGAAAGACTGATAGCTTTCACCTTTTTAGACTACATACACTAGTTCATATGGAAACTAAACACAATGGATACTAGGCCACGGACCCAAGCGCTTGGTGTCTCATTCTTATTTATATAGGATACTAGAGTTCAGTTCATTCTCTTTAGTGGGATGTTGAATCAATTTTAGAATTGGATTATAAGAGAGCCATTATTCCTATAGGTCCCAACGGTCCTCGCTCTGAGCTCATATACTTTGTTGGCATGGGTTAGGAGAGTCAAATTGGCTCTTAGTTCACTTTTGTGCATGAAGGCGTTTTGGTAAATTATGTAAGGTTGCATAGGGGTAAGTGAACAAGGTCTCTAGATTGGATTAAGTGATTAATTAGCAGGCCCTACTTGGTTAATTAATCAATTATAACCCATTTTGGGTTAGATTAAGTGACCTAAGCCCATGTGGGCTCAAGTCACTTAAGCCCACTTAGGAACCCTATAAATACCCCCTAAAGGTTAGAGTTTCCATAACTTTTGTCTTCAACCATCCACAGAGGTAGAGAGCCATAGGCTCCATCCCATTTTCCTCCCCACTGAAAGAATGCCAAGATCAAGGTTCGAGTCATCGAGTGGAAGACTTTGGGTTTACTAAACTTCTACGATTTCGATCTTCATTTCACCATGTAGATTTGATTTGGAAACATCTGAATTCAAGGAATGGTTTTTGTTTGCACTTTCTGAATCCTTTTAAGGTATAAAAATGTTATTTTTTCACTGTGCACAGAATTTAGAAAAAGATTAGAATAGTTATGCATATTCCTAACCTGATCCAGACATGGGAAATCAAGATATCTGGGTTTTTCCCATCAGTTAACTCAACGCTCTGGATGTTATGAACAACTTAGGGTTGTGGATGATATGAAAGACCTTGGGATCCTATAAGCTTAAGCCTCTAGATGACATGAATAACTCAGGGGTGTGGAAGATATGAACGATTCTTAGTTGTGAGCCTTAGGCTTTAAATTTTATAAACAACTCAGGGTTATGGATTACATGAATGACTTAAGGTCGTGAGCTCAGGACTCTAAATGCTATGAACAGCTCAGGGTTGTGGTTGACATAAACGACTCTGGGTTGTGATCTCAAGGCTCTAGATGTTATTAATAGCTCAAGGTTGTGGATGATATGTGCTACTCTAAGTTGTGAGCTCAAGGCTATGGATGCTTGGAATAGCTCAACACTATGGGTAATATGAATGACTCAGGATCCCATGAGCTCAAGCCTCTAGATGATATGAGAACCTCAGGGATGTAGATGATATGAACGATTCTATGTCATGAGCTCAAGGTTGTGCATGACATGAAGGACTCCAAGTCGTGAGCTCACGACTTTAGAACTATGAACAACTTAAGGTTATGGTTGACATGAACCACATTAAGTCATGAGCTTAAGGATCTAAATGGTACAAAAAGCTCAAAGTTGTGGATGATATGAATGACTCGAGATCCCATGAGTTCAGGCCTTAAGACACTATGAACACCTTAGGGTTAAGGATGATATGAACATCTCAAGGCTATAGTGAACATTAACGACTCTGGGTCATGAGCTTAAGGCTTTAAATGTTATGAATAGCTTAAGACTCTAGATGTTATTTAGAACTCAGGGTTGTGGATGACATGAACAACTTTGGATTGTTGGCTCAGGCCTATAGATGCCACACACAGCTCAAGGCTAGGGTTGACATAAATGACTCTGGTTCGTGAGCTCCAGGCTTTAGATGCTATGAATAACTCAAGGTTGTGGATCATATGAGCTACTCTTGATCGTGAGCTCAGGCTATGGATGCTATGACCAACTATGGGTTATGGTTGATGATTACTACTCAAAAAGTACTCTTTTATAGCTTGTTATAAACACTTTGGAGTAGTATTTATTACCTTTTAACTCAATTAGCACATTAAAGACCCTTGCAAATGTTTCTAATAAGTTTTTGGCAAGTTTTGGTGTTTTTGATAGTTTTTTTATCATTAAAACAAGCCAAGAATGAGGGAGAATTTTGTATAGTCCATGGCAAAGCAAGTTGAAGCTCAAACACGTGAAGAATCCAAGTTTTAAAGAGCTTTGTAGCCTTTTCCAAATCAATCAAGTATGCAAGGAAGAGAATCAGAGAAGAAATCTAACATCCAACAATTTTGCATGGCTATGCGAAATTTTTGCATAGCATGCGAAATCCCAAAAGGAGTACAAGCTACAGGACATAGAGCAAGACTGTGAAAAATGAATTTCACACCCTGTGCAAAATTTCGCAAGCCTTGTGAAAATCCTCCTATGTAATTTTCAAATATTTTTGCACCGACTCAGTTAGATTTTTATCTCGAGATATTTTGTGTAATTACCTCTTTTATCCTTATAATCAGCTAAAGATATTTAGGATATCTAAATAAGGGGTTATTTCTCTATATATGTCTTAAAATATCTCTTTTGTAATATCTCAGAAGAAATTCTAGAGAACACTTGTAAATTCTTTTAGTAAGAAATACACAGTGCATTGCTCTGCCTTACCTTCTCATTTTTATTTTTTTATTTTCTTTCTAGCCAAACAACCTCTGAGGATGTTTTCTTAGAGGATGAATGGCTAGGTTTTTCGTTTCTTGGACTGAAGGAAATTAGGTAAGGGATCCGGATACAAAAGTGGGAATTTTTCTTACTTTAAATGAGGAGAGTTGTTACCTGTTAATGGTTTTTATTTTAAGGTTTAACTTAAAATCCCTTAAAATCACCAAGTCCAATACTTGGTAAGCTTTTCTGACTCCCTGGAGATCCATTAGTTATCTCTTACCAGCCTCTGAGAGGTGGCTTAAAGGTAGGATTACCTAGAATGGCCAATACTTGGTAAGTTTTTCAGACTCCCTAGAGATCCATTAGTTATCTCTTACGAGCCTTTGAAGGGTAATCCAAGGTTAGGATCACCTTGAATGACCAATACTTGGTAAGCTTTTCGAGCTCCATGGAATCCATGGGTGTCTATTAGTTTTCATGTATGAGCCATTGAAAGATGATTCATAGTGAGAGGTCTTTAGTGTTTGAAACCATTAATGGGAAGCAACTGCAGTTTTTCATGGACTAGTGGGATCAAATCTTTGTTGCTAAATACACACCGGTTCGGGAGATAACCATTCTTTATGTTATTATCCCAACACGAGGAAAAGATCTGGAATCTCCCCCTTTTGTCTAAGGAACCTGAACCTAGTGACTTAAAACTCCAAGAAACCTTTTCTTTGTAATTAATCTCATTTACTATTTTTGGCCAACTTTAAACCAACCCTTTTCAACCAAAATTATGTTTTCTTTTAAAGCTAACTCATAAAAGAAAAAACATCATTTCAGTACTTTAACTAATATCACTTGTAATATGAAAACCCATCCCTGTGGACGATCCTAGAACCACTATACTATGCTACCCTAGTGTATGGTGAATTAGGTTTATAAATTTTTTTGATAACTTCCATTTGAGGACCGAATCAAATAGTACACCAATCGGGGACAAATCAAATTGCATCGTTGCCGAGTATGGTGCCATTTCATAGTGATATAACCTTTACAGAACACTTGTGATCGTCATCACAAGTGTGGTGATTTTTCTTTTCTTTTACTAACTCTTTTTATTTGTTTTTAATTTAGTTTATTTTTTATTTAGCTTTTAGTTAACCTTAATTTCTTTTTCGAGAATTGTTTTTCTTTTGTTTTTTTTTCCTTTGTTTTTGTTTTAGCTATTGCTAGTTGTGCATGCCCTATTGGATACGAGATAGTGAGGGAAGACTTGTGAAAATCGAAATTCCTCACGAAACAAAGTTGGAATTGTGAGTGAACATCATGGAAGCTACAGTTGAAGATCAGCATAGTCAACATGCTCAGGAGGAGAATTTCAATGCATACTGATCCATGAGGGACCACATGCATCCACCTTGTATGAGTGCACCGTCATGTATAGTGCCATCTATAGAGCAGCTAGTGATCCGACCACATATTGTGCCACTTCTACCTACTTTCCATGGGATGGAAAGTGAGAATCCCTACGTGCATATCAAGGAATTTGAGGAGGTTTGTAATACTTTCCAAGAAGGAGGAGCTTCAATCGACTTGATGAGGCTCAAGCTATTTCCTTTCACCTTAAAGGATAAGGCCAAGATCTGGCTTAATTCTTTAAGGCCAAGGAGTATCCGAACTTGGACGGATTTGCAAGATGAATTTCTTAAGAAAATTTTCTTGACTCATAGGACCAATGGCTTGAAAAGGCAAATTTCAAACTTCTCAGCTAAAGAGAATGAGAAATTCTATGAGTGTTGGGAGAGATACATGGAAGCTATCAATGATTGTCCTCACCATGGCTTTGATATATGGTTATTGGTGAGCTATTTTTACAATGGTATGTGTTCCTCAATGAAGCAACTCTTAGAAATGATGTGCGAAGGAGACTTCATGAGTAAGAATCCAGAGAAAGCCATGGATTTCTTGAGTTATGTAGCTGAAGTTTCAAGAGGATGGGATGAGCCGAATGCTAGAGAAGTGGGAAGAATGAAGTCTCAACCTAATACTCCTAATGCTAAGGCTGGGATGTATACTTTGAACGAAGACATCGACATGAGAGCAAAAGTTGCAGCTATGGTAAGAAGATTGGAGGAACTAGAAATGAAGAAGATACGATAAGTGCAGGCCATTTCTGAAACACCAGTGCAAGCTATGCCATGTTCCATTTGTCAATATTTTGAGCACTTGGTGGAGGAGTGTCCTACAATTCTAGCTGTGAGAGAAATGTTTGGGGATCAAGCAAATGTTATTGGATAATTTAAGCCCAATAACAATGCTTTATATGGCAACACCTACAATTCAAATTGGAGGAACCATCCCAATTTCTCTTGGAAGCCAAGGGCACCTCAGTACACGTAACCTGGCTAAGCACCTCTGCAAGCCTCGAATCTTGAACAAGCCATTATGAATCTTAGCAAGGTCGTGGGAGACTTTGTTAGGGACCAAAAATCCATCAATGCTTAGCTCAGTCAAAGAATTGATAGTGTAGAGAATACATTGAACAAAATGATGGATGGAATGAAAAATGATCTATCTCAGAAGATAAATAATCTCCAGTACTCAATCTCAAGGCTCACCAACCTCAACATAATGCAAGAGAAAGGTAAGTTTCCTTCTCAACCTTATCAAAATCCCAAGGGTATCCATGAAGTGGAGGCTTAGGAGGGAGAATCTTCATAGGTGAGGGAAGTCAAAGTAATGATCACTCTCAGGAGTGGTAAAGAGGTTGATCTGCCTACATCCAAGCCAGAGCATGAACCAAAGAGTGACGTAGAGAAAGAGAAGAG
Organism: Vitis riparia; assembly: GCF_004353265.1. Taxonomy (NCBI): domain Eukaryota; kingdom Viridiplantae; phylum Streptophyta; class Magnoliopsida; order Vitales; family Vitaceae; genus Vitis; species Vitis riparia. Next base: position 220,663 of record NW_023269693.1, on the reverse strand, counting down.
GGAGGAAATCAAAGGAAAGAGAAAAGGGAATAGTGCAAAGAAGGAGAACCTTGAATCTACTATGAATGAAGAACCAAAGAGGACCATCAACCTGGAAGATATGATAAAGAAACACACGCCTCCACCTTTTCCCCAAGCTTTGCATGGCAAAAAATGAATCAATGATGCATCAGAAATTCTTGAAGTGTTGAGGCAAGTGAAATTTAACATCCCTTTGCTAGACATGATTAAACAAGTTCTGACTTATGCAAAATTCCTGAAGGACTTATGCACTATAAAAAAAGGGTTGAATGTGAATAAGAAAGCCTTCTTGACTGAGCAAGTAAGTGCCATTATACAGTGCAAGTCTCCAATGAAATACAAAGATCCGGGTTGTCCTACCATCTCAGTGATGATTGGAGAAAGCTTTGTTGAACTTGGGGGCAAGTATGAATTTGCTACTCTACTCTGTCTACAAGCAATCAGTACTTGGAGAGTTAAAGCCAACATCAATCACTCTATCTCTAGTAGATAGATCTGTGAAGATTCCAAGAGGCATGATTGAAGATGTCCTAGTTCAAGTTGACAAATTCTACTACCCAGTGGATTTTATTGCTCTTGATACGGACCTAGTTGCCAAAGGAACTAACTATGTTCCTATCATACTTGGAAGACCATTCCTAGCTACATCAAATGCTATCATCAATTGTAGGAATGGAGTCATGCAACTTACGTTTGGTAACATGATGTTAGAGCTCAACATCTTCTATTTGTGCAAGAAACAATTCCATCCAGAAGAAGAAGAAGGACCAGAAGAGGTGTGCATGATTGACAACTTAGTGGAGGAGCATTGTGATCAGAAAATGCTCGAAGATTTGAACGAGAGTCTTAGGAATCTTGATGAAGGGTTACTTGAACCCTCAGATTTGCTTGCTACTTTGCCCCCTTGGAAGATGAGGGAAGAAATTCTGTCTTTATTTAATGAGGAGGAGACACAAGAAGCTGTTAAGGAGGAGCCCCCAAAGCTTATTCTGAAGCCATTACCCACGGAGTTGAAGTATGCATACCTGGAAGAAAACAAGCAGAGCCCTGTTGTTATTTCTTCATCTCTTACCACTCATCAGGAGGATTGTCTACTTGAAGTCATCAGGAGATGTAAGAAAACGATAGAGTGGCAAATTTCTGATCTGAAAGGGATCAACCCTTTAGTTTGTACCCATCATATATACATGGAAGAAGAAGCTAAGCCAGTTCGTCAACCTAAGAGAAGGTTGAACCCTCACATGCAAGAGGTGGTGCGAGTTGAAGTGCTTAAGCTACTTCAAGCTGGTATTATCTACCCCATATCAGATAGCCCATGGGTGAGTCCTACGCAAGTCATGCTAAAGAAATCAGGGATCACGATGGTGCAAAATGATAAAGGAGAAGAAGTTTTGACACGTCTCACTTCAGGTTGGAGGGTGTGTATTGATTATAGAAAGTTGAATGTTGTAACAAAGAAGGACCACTTCCCATTTTCGTTTATTGATCAAGTGCTTGAGAGGGTCTCTGGCCATCCATTCTACTATTTCTTAGATGGTTACTTCGGGTATTATCAAATAGAAATTGATGTTGAAGACCAGGAGAAGACCACTTTCACATGTCCATTCGGAACCTACGCATACAAAAGAATGCCTTTCGGCTTATGCAATGTACCCACAACATTCCAAAGATGCATGTTAAGCATTTTTAGTGATATGGTGGAGCGTATTATGGAACTCTTTATGGACGATATCACCATATATGGAAGTGCATTTGACGAATGCTTAGTCAACTTAGAAGCTGTTCTGAACCGATGCATTGAGAAAGACTTGGTGCTTAACTAGGAGAAATTCCATTTCATGGTGCACTAAGGGATTGTCCTTGGACATATTATCTCAAAGCAAGGCATTGAAGTAGACAAAGCAAAGGTTGAACTTATTGTCAAGTTGCCATCGCCACCAACTGTCAAGGGAGTAAGGCAATTTATTGGCCATGCTGGGTTTTATAAGAGGTTTACCAAAGATTTCTCTAAACTTGCAAGACCTCTTTGTGAACTATTGGTAAAGGATGCTAAATTCATATGGGATGATCGATGTCAACGGAGTTTTGAAGAACTGAAGTTATTTATGACGACCGCTCCAATAGTAAGAGCTTCCAACTTGCAAATTGCCTTTTGAAGTGATGCACGATGCTAGTGACTTTGCTATAGGAGCTGTTCTTGGGCAAAGAGAAGATGGAAAGCCCTATGTGAGCTACTATGCGAGCAAAATGTTGAATGAAGTGCAAAGAAACTACACAACCATAGAGAAAGAATTGTTGGCTATAGTTTTTGCCTTAGACAAATTTCACACTTACTTGGTGGGGTCTTTCATTGTGGTTTTCACTAATCACTCGGCCTTGAAATATCTACTGACTAATCAGGATGCAAAAGCGAGGCTGATTAGATGGATTCTCTTGCTTCAAGAGTTTAATCTTCAAATCAAAGAGAAGAAAGGAGTGGAGAATGTGGTAGCCGACCATCTATAAAGGCTAGCCATCACACATAATTCCCATAGTTTGCCCATTAATGATGATTTTCCAGAGGAGTCACTCATGTTGATGGAAGTCGTTCCTTGGTATGCTCATATTGCTAACTATCTAGTTACCGAAGAAGGTCCAAGTGAGTGGAAAGCACAAGATAAGAAACACTTCTTTGCAAAAATTCATGCCTACTTTTGGGAAGAGCTATTTCTATTCAAATATTATGCGGATCAAATAATACGGAAGTGCGTCCCTGAACAAGAGCAACAAGGAATCCTCAGTCATTGCCACGAAAGTGCATGTGGAGGCCACTTTGCTTCTTAGAAGACATCTATGAAGGTATTGCAATCAGATTTATGCTGGCCATCACTTTTCAAAGATGCCCACACCATGTGCAAGAGTTGTGATAGATGTCAAATGCTTGGAAAGTTAACACGCAGGAACATGATGCCTTTCAACCCCATTTTAATAGTTGATCTTTTTGATGTCTGGGGCATTGACTTCATTGGACCTTTTCCTATGTCCTTTAGCTACTCCTACATCTTGGTGGGAGTAGATTATGTTTCTAAATGGGTTGAAGTGATCCCGTGCAAATGCAATGATCATAGAGTTGTTCTCAAATTTCTCAAAGAGAACATCTTCTCTAGATTTGGAGTACCCAATGCCATAATTAGTGATGGAGGTACTCATTTTTGTAACAAGTCGTTCAAAACTATCTTAGCTAAGTACTGGGTGAAGCATAAGGTAGCTACACCTTACCATCCTTAGACTTCTGGGCAAGTTGAGTTAGCAAATCGGGAAGTAAAAAACATACTAATGAAGGTGCTGAATACGAGTAGAAGAGATTGGTCTGTTAAGCTTCATGATTTACTATGGGCGTACAGAACACTTACAAGACCATTCTTGGAATGTCTCCTTATTGCCTAGTCTACGGCAAAGCATGCCATCTCCTCGTGGAAGTGGAATACAGACCTTGATAGGCAATCACGAAGCTCAACATGGATTTGAGCAGAGCCAGCATGAAGAGGTTCTTTGACCTTAATGAGATGGAGGAACTGAGAAATGACACCTACAATAATTCAAACATTGTAAAACAAAGATTGAAGAGGTGGCATGATCAGTTAGTCTCCCACAAAGAATTCCAGTAAGGACAAAGAGTCTTGCTGTATGACTCTAAGCTCCACGTATTCCCGGGAAAGCTGAAGTCAAGGTGGATAGGTTCTTTACTATTCAACAAGTGCATTCAAATGGAGTAGTGGAACTACTCAATTCCAACAGCACCAGGAGTTTCAAAGTCAATGGTCATTGTCTCAAGCCATTCGTGGAGCCTTTTTCTCGAGACAAGGAGGAAATCATCCTCCTTAAGCCACATCAAGCTTAACAAGACAAGTGGTTAGATGGACTTAGTCTGTCGGAAGACATTAAGTTCATATATATATATATATTTTTTTTAATGTTGATTTAAAGTTTTATTGATTTAGTACTTGTTTTGATTGTGATTTCTTGCTTTAATTTTATTTTTTTGTGATTTAATTTAATTTTTGATGATCAATTGCAGATGGATTTCAAAACAGATGGGAAAAACCTTAAAACAATTTTGGCGGATGAAAAACCATAAAAACAGAGCATTTCACACTGATTACTACCAAAAAGTGCTATTTTGTAGACCTAATTATAATGGTTTTAAGCACCTTTGTGTAGTAATCATATTCATTTAACCCAATTAATTCATTAAGGTCCTTAGTAATTGGTTTTAACCATTTTGTGGCAAGTTTACATGTTTTTATCAGCTTATGAATCAATTCAAGCATGCCAAATGATGGAGGAGCTACTTGGACAAGTTAAAGCAAGGATTTTGGAAGTTTACAGGCTTGAATTTCAAGTGGAAACACGAGCACAAACAAGAACAATGGAGAAGAGGAAAACAGAGGACAGCATCTGCAGTCTTCTTTTGCACTTTTGGGGCACTTACCAAAGTCTATTTTCTACATACTATATACCATTTCAAAGCTTAGGAAGTCAAGAATCCAACGCTTCAAACCGTGTACAATTTGGAGCTGAAATGAGGAAGATATGGCCTTCGGAAGACAACTGCATCAAACCTTGCGAAAATTTCGCAAGGTGAATTTCTCCTTGCGAAATTTCTCAAGGAGAAATTCACCTTGCGAAAATGCCAAATTTCCTCTGTTTCTCCACGCACGCACCACCAACTTCCCATATATTTTTAGCTTGATATTTTCTCGTGTAAATTCCTTTTGTAACCTTGTATTCAGCCGACATAAGGCTTTATCTTGTAATTTTGCTATATATAGAGGTGCACAATGCCTCCAGGAGGATATAGAGAATTGGGGGATCGATCCTCTGTACATTAACTTAGAAATATATAAAGCTCTGTTTTTCTCTCTTCTCCTGTTCTTCCCCATTTCTATTTTCTTAGAAGCCAAACAGCCTCTGAGGACTTTTCCTCAGAGGATGGTTGGCTAAAACCTTTAAGTTTCTCAAAGTATGGATGTTATGTGATGGCTTGGATGCAATCCCATGGAAATTTCTCGCACCTGGAAGGTAAGGTAGTCGTTTTTCATTAATGGTTCATTAATGCAAAGTTTGGTTTTTATTTCCTTTGGACAACTTCCAACGACCAATACTTGATAAGCTTTTGGATTTCTATCCATTAGTTATCTCCTACGAGCTATTGGAAGGTGAGGTTTTCAATTCCAAGTTTTGCATTAATCCGTTAGAACCAATTTCAATGGCCATTGAAAGGTGAGTTTATCACCTAGAATGACTTTGAGTTGCCAATATTTGGTAAGCTTTTGGCTTTATACCATTAGTTATCTCTTATGAGCCATTCAAAGGAAGTCTAAGGTAAATAACCATTGATGAAATTCACTACCATCTGTTTTTCCATTTTAAAGGATTAAAACTTGATTTGCTAAATCCATACCAGTTCGGGAAGCAAGCATCACCATAGTTGCAACCCCAACGCGAGGAGCCTATCCTGAGATTTCCAATTTGCATAAGAGCCAGAGCATAGCTATCCTATCTTTGAGAAACTTGTTTTTACACCCTTTCATTTTAGTCTTTAATGTTAGCTTAAATTAGTTTAAATCTCTCTAAAACATTTTCATCTTCTTTTAAAGCTAACATCCATAAGAAAATCACCTATTTTCCTAATTTGAATATCACTTGTGTTTGCGAAAACCCTTCCCAGTGAACGATCCTAAAACCACTATGTTATAGTAGCTTGGCTACTTTAGTAATAGTATTTAAGGTATAAATTTTGTTGATACGCCTTTAAAGCTAAGCTACCATGAGTCGCATCACACACACCCTGCGAAAATCTCAAATATCATTTCACAAGGGATTCAAAAATTCGCACACCCAACTTTGCGAAAAGTTGTGCGAAATTAAAGAGGATGTGTGAACCCATTTTGCAACCCTAAAGAAACTTCACAAACCTTGTGCGAATTCCAATAGCCTGTGCAAAAACCACCAGTCACTTAAAAGTTTATTTAAACCCCTCTAAGCCCTGTTTTCATTTCGCACACCCCATCTGCCCATTACGAAAGCCTCCATCACCTTGAGATGCCCTAGCTTCCATAGTTTTTTCTCTATCAGATGCCCCACGCCCACTCATTTGAAGAGGTGACCCACACCGAACCTGAGGAACACAGACCTGAGCCTCTCACTCCATTTCTGACATGGCGCGGATTAGAGGAGGCCATACCACTCACTGTCTCGCAATCCGAGGCCAAGAACCTCTTCTCCACAAGATTTGACATCTTAGGCCGTTGAGGCCCCAACCATTCCATCTTCTGAGGGTGGAGTGCCCTTTAATCCTCCTCAGTGCAGATACGAGGCGTAGAGACCATGGAATACACCCAGGGCAACTTCTTCTCGCCCTGAGAGCTCAGTACGTCACACTCCAACTAAGAGGGCTAGGACTTCAGGCCCTAGAGAGTCATATAGACCTTGACAGCCTGATCCTCGGGCCCCTGCTAATTCTCAGCTTCCTTCCGACATGTCATCGGAAGCCATCATCAAATGGCCTATGGTCACTACGTCACCCATTGGCGGAAATTCATATTGTAGAGCCAAACCATTCCATTCCAAGCTATATTTTGACCTCGAGGTCATGCGACAACAACAGGAGCTTCGTGATTCATTTGGACTACTCCAGAGGTACCATCTCGAGCACCTTAGGACTCCTAGGGAGTTCTTTTACCCCAGAGTGGCACTAGACTTCTATCAGTCTATGACTACTTGATTACTACTCAAAAAGTGCTATTTCATAGCTTATAATTAACTCTTTTAAACACTTTTGAGTAGTAGTTATTGCCTTTTAACCCAATTAACATGTTAAGGACCCTTGCAATCAATTCTAATCAAATTGTGTTAAGTTTTGGTGTTTTGATAGCTTTTTGATCACCAAAGCAATCCAAGATTGAGGAGAGTTATTTGGAATCCATGGCAAAGCAATGAAGAGCTCAGAAACATGAATAACCAAAGCTTTGAAGTCCTTTGCCATAAGCAAATCCGGAATGCAAGGAGAGAAGCAAAGAGGAGAAAAGCAAAAAGGAAAACAGAGGACAGCAACTGCAGTCTTCTTCCGCACTTTTGGAGCACTTTCCGAAGTCCATTTTCAACATGCTATATACCATTTCAAAGCTCAGTAAATCAAGAATCCAATGCTTTAAACGGTGTGCAATTCGGAGTTGAAATGAAGGAGTTACAGACATTGGAGCCGATCACTCCAAGCTGAAGGAAGAATTTTGCACAATGCTGCGAAATCACCCTTTTGTTGCGGAACGATTTCGCAGCCTTTTTGCACAGTGCTATGGAATTCCTCCTATAGTTTCACGACATGATGGAAGGTGGCCACCACAAGCTGAAAGACCACTTCACAGCGGTGCGAAATTAACCGGTTGTTGCGAAGTAATTTCGCAGCCCTTTTTGTACATCTGGATATCTCGCATACCTCGTTTTCACCTGCGAAACGGTCCTGAAGCTTCCCGATAGTTGTGCACCGAATCTTTTAGATATTTTCTTCAGATATTTTTGTATAAATTTCCATTTTCTCCTTGTATTCAGCCACTCATGTAATTCCTTAGTTAGGAAGTATCCAAGGAAGGGTAAATTACCTTCCTATATAAACTCTCAGGAAAACTCTCGGAGGAGCTTGTTCCAGGAGATCCATCATATATATATCATATATGTAATCGACGAATAGAGAACTTGCTCTGTTTCTTCTTTATATTCTTGTTTTCTCGTTAGTTTTCTTTCTAGCCAATCAAACTCTGAGGATTTTTCCTTAGAGGATGAGAGCCTAGACTCTTTGTCTCTTGGAGTGAGGAAAGCCGGGTAAGTTTCCACATGCATAAATTGGAAGTTTTGTTGTTTTAGTTTTTAATGAAGAGAAAGTGTGACCCGTTAATGGTTTTTATCTTTTTAGTTAACTTAAAATGCCTTTAAATCACCTGGGCCAACACTTGGTAAGGCAAGTGATCTCCGTCCATGGAGATTCACTAGTTTACCCCTTGCGAGCCTCTGGGAGGTGACTTGAAGGTAGGATTTTCTAGAATTGCCAACACTTGGTAAGCTTTTGGACTCCAAGGAGACATCCATTAGTTATCTCTTGCGAGCTTTTGACGGGAAATCCAAGGTTAAAGATCACCTTGAATGGCAAATGCTAGGTGAGAGGCACGAGCCATTGCAAGTTGCATCAGTGAGAGGGATTTAGTGTTTGAACCCATTAATGGGAAGCATCTATATAACACCGGTTAGAGAATTAACTATATGTTAATTCTCTAATGCGAGGAAAAGAAACAAGTGACCGGAACTCTCCTTTTTGTATGATGAACTTGAGCCTAGTGATCTAAACTCCAAGAAACACTTTTCTTTGTAAGTAAAATCAGCTACTATTTTTGGTTAGTTTAAAACCAATCCTTTTTCAAGCATCTTTATGTTTTCTTTTAAAGCTAACCTTGAAAAGAAAAGGCACCAATTCAGCTTTGAATTAATATCATTTGTGAAGTGAAAACCCATCCCAGTGAACGATCCTAGAGCCACTATGCTATAGTAGCTTTGTCTTTGCTACCCTAGTATATGGTGTAATAGGTTATAAATTTTGTTGATTACTCCCTCAATCAAGGAGCACCAGCTGGACACGAATCAGCTGAGACACCAATTAGGCATGAATCACTACTCATGGTGCCCAGAGTTCTACCGCTATTCACTTCAGCATTGATGGGCGTCAGGGTATCCTTGAGGCTAGACGCATTGTAGAGGCTCTACATATTCCATATGAGCCAGTGGATCCAGCTGATTTCCGAGAGTGGTCCCCCATATCTCAGCAGAACATGGTCCACATCTTATCCAAGGGGACCTCTATAGATTCAGTCCTTCCATGTAAAGAGCTTCCACTTGGGATGCTCCTAGTAGATGTGTTGCTGCGGTCCAACCTTTTTCCTCTTCAACATTTAGTGTAGAGGTGAGGAGCTATCCTGAACGCTTTATTTCGGATATCAGAGGGCTTCTATTTTAGGCCACATCACTTGATTATGGCCTCTCTCCTCCACTTTGAGGAGAAGGTTCACGGGAAAAAGCTTCAAAGGGCCGACACTATTCCACTACTGTTTTTGAGGTTACTCTATCACATATTTGAGTATATGGGCTATCCTACTGAACCCCACTTTGAGCGCCGCCACCATTGTTGAGAGCGATTCACTCTCAATAAATCAACACAGTTGGCGGGCTATTCGGCACCTCTAGGAGCCCCACCCAGGCCAACACCTCTAGTGCCATCACGGGTTAAGTAGGCACAGCAGGATGAGCTTCCCACGGAATCTGTACCACCTACCCCTACAACACCTATGCCTAAGGCCACTTATACTGCTCCTCCTACCACTCTTGCTGTTCCACTAGATGCACCTTCTACATCTGAGGCCTCCATCACCATTTCTGCCACAGAGTTTCGTGCCATGATACATACATTCCAAACACTGACCACTACTCACACTGCTTTATTCCGGTAGATGGCCGCCACGTGTGCTCAGCAGGACCAACATACTGCTATCCTTCATCAGATTCAGCAGCATCTGGGACTTCTGCCACCACCTCAGCCTGACATTCCTAGACCATCAGAGCTCATAGCTCCAGTTGAGGAGACTATTCCAACTGAGGAGACCACCAGAGTCGATGTCCCGATCCAGCCACTCAGAAGGCCATCATAGAGGCATCATCTTCACATGATCCTACCACTACTTGATCATCTTTGTATCTTGTATTTACTTATTATATTAGTAGACATAATTACTTGTTTTGATGTTTTATATTCTGGGATTGGATGTATTACATGATCATATCTCACATTGTACTTTCTTAGAGTAATACATACACATCATTTTTTATTATATTTGTCATTCTTTTATTTCCTCTACTCATTACTCTTTTGTTTTTTGAATCATGTAGTTTCTCCTATATGACTCAGACTCCATGTCACTCAGGAGGTACCACTTCCTCCTTTTATTTTCAATCGCTTTTGCCACATTGAGGGCAATTTTGATCTTGGTTGGGGGGAGAGTTGAGAAAGAAAGTTTTGTCAATAATGCTAGGTTAACTTGTTAAGTTGATTTAGTTGTTTTTGCTTAAATTTTTAATAATTTTTAAAGTTTTTACTCTACTCTCCACGATTGTTAAGGAAAAATTCTCAAAATGAAATGGGAGAAATTGAATTCTTACATTTTTACTTAAATATTAAAGTTTGTATTATGCTTATCGAGGTTGATGAATTATTGAAACTCTTATTGATTTCAACCTTATTTCTTCCATTTTAATCTTACCACACACTGTGCACATTAGGTTCCAATTATAAGATGAAAAACTATCTCACACCCTGAACTTAGGAAAATTTAGACTTGGTACCTTTGACCTTGTTTTAATAGTGTTGGGACACCTTAATAAAGGCCAATGAGCCTTCAAAAAAAAAAAAAAAAAAAGAGAAAGAACAAAGTGTTACACTTGCCTTGAAACCCGAGCAAGGTCCGAGGGGTATATGGCGAAAGTCTTTAAAACCCGGTGCCCTAAGCCCTTATTGGTTGGGAGTTACCAACCTCATGCTTGTTACAAGGGTGAATAGGTGGAGTTTAACGTATTGTAGGTGCTTGGGTATTAAATTTCATTCTCAAAAGTCTGGAGAAAAATCTGAAGAGTTAGTGGTAAAAAAATCCCTAAAGCTTGATGCCCTAAACCTTGATTGGTTGGGAGTCATCGATGGATCCCCGTTATATGGACACTTTAGAAAACAATACCTTAAGCATTGCACCCCTAATTTTGTGAAAAAAAAAAAGGTGTGTTCTTAGCCTACTGGAGGTTGGCCAATTTGCTAAAGTTTGAGAAAGAACTAGGTTGGGAGAGAGAGATTAGTTCAACATACTATATTCGGAAACTAATAAGCTTAACACATAGACTTTTGTGGAAGAGTAAGGATTGAGCCTATGAGAGTGGAAATCCTTTTAATACTTAAATATGCATAATGCCTACTCTTTATGAATTGTGATCAGGCAAGATATTTCATAAACTCTTGTTGAAGGTTGAGTTTTGCTTCTTTAATGTCCCATGAGAGAGTATGCTCTACATCATGGCACTTGAAAATTTTTTGGAGTGATTAGCATGATTTTGTAAATTATTTTACTGTCTATATATTTTTTTTCTCTTTCCTTCATTGCTAAGGGACTAGCAATATGTCGGTTGGGGGAGTGATTACTACTCAAAAAGTGCTCTTTTATAGCTTGTTATGAACTTTTTTAAACACTTTTGAGTAGTATTTATTACCTTTTAACTTAATTGGCACATGAATGACCCTTGCAAATGTTTCTAATCAGTTTTTCACAAGTTTTGGTGTTTTTGATAGCTTTTTTATCATTAAAATGAGCCAAGAATGAGGGAGAGTTTTGTATAGTCCATGGCAAAGAAAGTTGAAGCTCAAACACATGAAGAATCCAAGTTTTGAAGAGCTTCGTAGCCTTTTCCAAATCAATCAAGTATGCAAGGAAGAGAATTAGAGAATAAATCTAACATCTAGCAATTTCGTATGGCTATGCAAAATGCCAAAATGAGTACAAGCTACAGGATAGAGAGTAAGACTATGAAAAATGAATTATCTTGAGATAGTTTGTGTAATTACCTATTTTCTCCTTGTAATCAGCTAAAGATATTTTTAGATATTTAGGATATCTAAATGAGGGGTTAAAAAATATCTCTCTATATATGTCTTAAAATATCTCTTTTATAATAACTCGGAAGAAATTCTAGAGAACAGCTTTGCTCTGCCTTGTTTTTTTTTTTTTTTTTTCTTTCTAGCCAAGCAACCTTTGAGGATATTTTCTCAGAGGATGAGTGGCTAGGTTTTTCATTTCTTGGACTGAAGGAAGCTAGGTAAGGGATCCGGATATAAAAGTGGGAGTTTTCCTTACTTTAAATGAGGAAAGTTGTTACCCGTTAATGGTTTTTATTTTAAGGTTTAACTTAAAATCACCCGAGCCAATACTTGGTAAGCTTTTAGGACTCCCTGGAGATGCATTAGTTATCTCTTACAAGCCTCTGGGAGGTGGTTTAAAAGTAGGATTACCTAGAATGGCCAATACTTGGTAAGTTTTCGGATTCCCTAGAGATCCATTAGTTATCTCTTATGAGCCTTTGAAGGGTAATCCAAGGTTAGGATCACCTTGAATGGCCAATACTTGGTAAGCTTTCCGACCTCCATGGAATCCATGGATGTCTATTAGTTATCATGTATGAGCCATTGAAAGATGATTCACAGTGAGAGGTCTTTAGTGTTTGAAACCATTAATGGGAAGCAACTGTAGTTTTTCATGGACCAGTGGGATCAAGTCTTGGTTGCTAAATACACACTGGTTCGGGAGATAACCATTCTTTATGTTATTATCCCCAACGCGAGGAAAAGATTTGAACCTAGTGACCTGAAACTCCAAGAAACCTTTTCTTTATAATTAACCTCAGTTACTATTTTTAGCTAACTTAAAACCAACCATTTTCAACCAAAATTATGTTTTCTTTTAAAGCTAACTCATAAAAGAAAAAACACCATTTCAGTACTTTAACTGATATCATTTGTAATATGAAAACCCATCTCTATGGATGATCTTAGAACCACTATACTATGCTAGCTATGCTACCCTAGTGTATGGTGAATTAGGTTTATAAATTTTGTTGATAACTCCCGTCTGAGGACTGAATCAAATAGTACACCAATTGGGGACGAATCAATTGACATGAATGACTATGGGTCGTGATCTCAAGGCTTATGATACTATTAACAACTTAGAGTTGTGGTTGACATGAATGACTCCAAGTTAAGAGCTCAAGGTTCTAGATGCTATGAGCAGCTCAAGGCTGTGGATGACTTGAGCTACTCTAGGTCGTGAGCTCAGGCTCTAGATGCTACGAACAACTCTCTATGGTGGTTGATATGAATGACTTGGGGTCATGATAACAGGGCTCTAAATGCTATGAACAACTCAAGGTTGTGGATCATATGAGCTACTCTAGGTCTTGAGCTTAGGCCTCTTGATGCTATGAATAGATTAGGGTTGTCAATGACCTGAAAGACTACAGTTCATGAGCTCAGAGCTCTTGATGTTATGAATAAATCATGGTTGTGGATGACATGATCTACTCTAGGTCATGAGCTCGGGGCTCTAGATGCTATGAATAGCTTAGGGTTGTGGATCACAGTAGCTTCTTTGGATTGTGAACTTTGGAAACTAAATGCTATGAACAACTTTGTGTTGTGGTTTACTTGAATGACTCCAGGTTGTGAGCTCTTAGCTTTAAATGCTATGAACATCTTAGGGTTGTATATGACATAAAAGACTCTAGGTCATGAGGTTAGGGTTCTAGATGTTATGAACAACTTAAGGTTTTGGATTGCTTGAATGACTCGAGGTTGTGAATAAAGGACTATAGATACTATCAACATCTTAGGGTTATGGTTGACATGAACGACCCTGGGTCGTGAGCTCAAAGCTTTAGATGCTATCTATAACTTAGGGCTATCAATGACATGAGCCAATTCAAGTGTGACCTTAAGGCTCTAGATGCTATGAACTACTCTATGTAGCCGAGGACATGAAAGACTCTAGGTCTTGAGCTCAAACCACTAGATTCTATGATTATCTCTGGGTTGTGGAAAATATGAACAACCCTAGGTCTTGAGCTCAAGGCTCTAGATGCTATGAACAACTCTAGGCTATGACTAACATGAACTATGTCGGGTCATGAGCTCAAGAGTTTATATGGTATGAACAACTCAAGGCTTTTGATGACATGAGGCACTCTAGGTTTTGAGATCAGGGCTTTAAATGCTATGAACAACTCTAGGCTTAAGACTGTGGATGACATCAGCTACTCTAAGTCGCCAGCTTAGGGCTCTAGATGCAATGAATAGTTTTGGGTTGTGGGTGACATCAACTACTCTGGGTCATGATATCAAGGCTTTAGATGTTATGAAGAGGTCTAATCTATGGTTGACATGAATAACACTAAGTCATGAGCTTAGAGCACTAGATGTTATGAACCGCTATGGGTTATGGATAACATGGGCTACTTTGGGTGATGAAGTAAGGGCTCTTGATGTTATGAACAACTCTGGGTTATGGCCGACATGAATAACTTTGACTCATGAGCCCGAGGCTCTAGTTACAGTTGTGGATGACATGAGCTACTCTCTGGGTGGTGAGCTCAAGGCTCTAGATGCTATGAATAGCTGTCAGCTTTGGTTGACGTGAATGACTCTCGATTGTGAGCTCAAGCCTCTTAATACTATAAACAACTCAGTCATGTAGATGACATGAAATACTATGGGTAATGAGCTCAGGGCTCTTGATGCTATGAACAACTCAGGGTTGTGGATTACATGATCTACTATGGGTTGTGAACTCAAGGCTCTAGATGCTACGAACAACTCTAGGTTGTAGTTAACTTAAATGACTCCAAGTTGCGAGCTTTGGGCTTTAAATGCTATGAACAACTTAGGGTTGTTGATGAAATTAAAGACTCTGGGTCATGAGCTTAGGAATCTAAATGTTATGAACACCTTAGGGTTGTGCATGATATGAATGACATAGAATTGTGAGGTAAGGGTTACAAATACTATGAACATCTCAAGGTTGTTGTTGACATGAATGACTCGAGGTCATAAGCTCAAGGCTATAAATACTACGAACATCTTAAGGTTATGGTTGACATGAGCGACTCTAGGTCATGTGCTCAGGGATTTAAATGCTATGAAGAGCTTAGGGTCATTAATGGCATGAGCCACTATGGGTTATGAGCTTAGGGATTTAAATGCTATGTACAACTTTGGGTAGTGGTTTACATGGATGACTCCGAGTCATGAGCTCAATCCTTTAGATTTTATTAAGAACTCAGGTATGTGGATGGCATGAATGACTCTGGGTCATGAGCTCAAGGCTTTAGATGCTATGAACAACGCAGGGTTATGGATGACATGGATGACTTTGGGTTATAAACTTAAGGCTCTAAATGATATGAATAACTCAGGGGTGTGGATGAGATGAGCTACTTTAAGTCATGAGCTCAAGACTCTAGATGCTATAGACAATCTAGAGTTATGAATGACATGAACGACTTGGGATCCTATGAGCAAAGTCCTCTAAAAGCTATGAGTTGCTCAGGCCTTTGGTTCACATGAACGACTCCAGGTTGTGAGCTTAAGGCTATAGATGTTATGAAGAACTCAGAGTTGTGGATTAAAGGAATGAGTTGTGATCTTGTGTGCTCAGGCCTCTAGATTCTATGAACAACTCAGGGTTGTGGATGACATGAATGACTCTAGGTTTGTGCTCAGGGCTCAATATGCTATGAAAAGCTCAAGTTTAGGGCTGACATGCATGAATCAAGGTCATGAGTTTAACGTTCTAAATTCTATGAATAGCTTTAGGTTATGGATTACATGAGCTACTACGGGTCATGAGCCTAGGGCTTTAGATGCTATGTACAACTCAAAGTTACGGATGATATGAATGACTCGAGATCCTGTGAGCACAAGCCTCTAGATGGTATGAACCACTAAGGGTTGTGAATGATATGAATGATGCTATGTCATGAGCTCAAGCCTCTAGTTGTTATGAACTTCTTAGGATTGTGGATGACACGAATGACTCTAAATCATGGGCTCAGGCCTTTAGATTCTATGAACAACTAAGGGTTGTGGTTGACATGAAAGACTCCAATTTGTGAGCTCAAGGCTCTAGATGTGATGCATAACTTAAGGCTTTTGATGAAATGAAAGACTCTGACTCTTAAGCTTAAGGCTTTAGATGCTATGAACAACTCAGGGCAATCGTTGACATGAATGACTTCGGGTCGTGAGCTAAGGCCTCTCAATGCTATTAACAACTCAAGGTTCTAGATACATGAACAACTTTGGGTTATGAGCTCAGGTCTCTAAATTCTATGAACAACTCAAGGTTGTTGTTGACATGAAAGACTCTGGGACATGAGTGCAATGCTCTACATGCAACGAACAACTCAGGGTTGTGATTGACATGAATGATTATGGGTTGTGAGCTCAGGGCTCTAGATGTTATTAACAACTCAAGGTTATGGATGACATGAACAACTTTGGGTCATGAGTTTAGGCCTTTAGATTCCATGAACAATTAAAAGAGATGTGGTTGAAATTAATGACTTTGATTTGTGAGCTTAGGGCTCTAAATGCTATACATAACTTAAGGTTGTCGATGACATAAAAGACTCTAGGTCATGAGCTTAGGGCTCTACATGTTATACACAAGTCTAGGCTATCGATGACATGAAAGAGTCCAGGTCATGAGCTCAGGGCTTTTGATACTATGAACAACTCTAGGTCACAAGCTCAGGGCTATAGATACTATGAACAACTCAGGATTGTTGTTGACGTGAATGAATATGAGTTGTGAGCTCAGGGCTCTATATGCTATGAACAACTCAGGACTGTGGATGACATGAGCTAATTCAGATTATGACCTTAGGGCTTTGGATGCTATGAAAACCTCAGAGTTGTGGATGATATGAATGACTTTCCCATGATTTCAATACTCCGTATGCTATGAGTCGCTTAAGGTTGTGGCTGATATGAACGATTCTACTTTTTGAGCTCAAGCCTCTAGATGCTATGAACTGCTCAAGGCTATGAAAGACATGAATGACTTAGAGTCATGATCCCAGGGCTGTAGATGCTATGAAAAGCTCAAGGTTATGGCTGACATGAATGTCTTTGAGTTGTGAACTCAAGGCACTGGATGCTCTCAACAACTTAAGGCTATGGATGACATGACCAACTCTAGGTTATGAGCTCAGAGCTTTAGATATTATGAACAACTCAAGGTAGTGGTTGACATGAAAGACTCTGGTTCCTAGGCTTAAGGCTCCAGAAGGTATGAACAACTCACGATTTTGAATGATATGAACTACTTGGGATCCTATGAGCTTAGGCTTGTAGATGCCATGAATCGCTCTAGGCTGTGGATGATTTGAATGATTTGTATCATGAGCTCAAGGCATTATATGGTATGAACTAATCAGGGCTATGGAAGATATGAATGACTCTAGGTCATGAGCTCAGGTTTGTAGACATTATGAACAACTCTAGGTAGTAAGCTGAAGGCTCTAGATGCTACTAACAACTTAGGGTTATGGATGGCATTAATGACTCTGGGTCATAGGCTTAGGCCTTTAGATTCTATGATCAACTTAGGCATGTGGTTGACATTAAAAAATCCTATTCTTGTGCTTAGGGCTCTAGAAGTTATGAACAACTTACGGATATCGATGAAAAGAAAGACTCAAGGTCGTGAGCTAAGGGCTCTAGATGCTATTCCCAAGTTAGGGTTATCGATGACATGAAAGACTCTAGATCGATAGCTCAGGGCTCTAGATATTATGAATAACTAAAGGTTGTGGTTGACATTAATGACTCTAGATCGTGAGCTTAAGGCTCTAGATGTTATGAACAACTTTGGGCTATGAATGACATGAGTTACTCTAGGTCATGAGACCAAATATCTAGATTCTATGAAGAGTTGAGAGTTATGGATAATATGAATGACCTAGGATCCCATGAGCTCGAGTCTCTAGACGTTATGAACTGCTTAAGACTATGGATGATATGAATGATTTTGTGTCATGAGTTAAAGCCTCTAAATGATATGAACAACACAGGGTTGTGATTGATAAGAAAGACTCTGAGTCATGAGCTTTGGGCTCTAAATGATATGCACAACTTAAAGCTCTGGATGACATGAAAGACTCTAGGTCATGAGTTCAAGGCTTTAGATGTTATGAATATCTTAGGGTTGTGGTTGACATGAATGACTCTAGGTCGTGAGATCAAGGCTCTAAATGCTATGAACAACTCAGGGTTGTGGTTGACATGAACGACTTCATGTCTTAAGCTTATGGCTCTAGATACTATGAATAACTCAAGGTTGTAATTGTCATGAACGACTCTGGGTCATGAGCTTAAGGTTCTAGATTCTATTAACAACTCAAGGTTATGGATAACATGAATGACGCCGGGTCATGAGCTCAAGCCTTTAGATTCTATGAACAATTCAAGGTTGTGGTTGACATGAAAGACTATGAGTTGTGAGTTCAAGGCTCTAGATGCTATGCACAACTTAAGTTCGTCGATCACATGAAAGACTCTGGGTCATGAGCTTGGGGTTCTATATGCTATACATAGGTCTGGGCTGTTGATGACATGAAAGAGTCTAGGTCGTGAACTAAGGGCTCTTAGTATTATAAATAGCTCAAGGTTGTGGATGACATGAACGAGTCTGGGTCATGAGCTCAAGACTCTAGATGCTATGAATAGCTTAGAGCTGTGGATGACATGCTTTACTATGGGTTATGATCTTAGGGCTCTGGATGCTATGAATAGCTTAAAGATGTTGATTATATGCACAACTCGCGATCCTGTGAGCTTAGACCTCTTGATGCTATGAACCGCTTAAGGTCATGGATGATATGAACGATTCTACGTCATGAGCTCAAGCCTTTAGATGCTATGAACTGCTTATGATTATGGAAGATATGAATGACTCTTGGTTTTAATCTCAAGGCTCTTGATGCTATGAACAACTTAGGGTTGTGGTTGACATGAATGACTCTAAGTCATGAGATGAAGGCGCTAGATGCTATGAAAAACTCAGGATTATGGATGACATGAATGACTTCGAGTTATGAGTTCAGGGCTCTAGATACTATGAACAACTTAGGGTGGTGGTTGACATGAAAGACTCTAGGTTCTGAGCTTAAAGCTTTAGCAGCTATGAACAACTTATAGTTATGGATGATATGGATGACTTGGGATCTCATGAACTTGGGCATATAGATGTTATGAATCGCTCTAGGTTGTGGATAATGTGAATGATTCTGTGTCATGAGCTCAAGCCTCTAGATGCTATGAACTGCTATAGGTAGTGGAAGACATGAATGACTCCAGGTCGTGAGCTCAAGGCTCTAGATGCTACTAATAAACTAGGGTTATGGATGATATGAACGATTCTGGGTCATGGGATCAGACCTCTAGATTTTATGTAAAGTTCAAGGTTATGGTTGACATCAAAGACTTCTAGTTATGAGCTTAGAGCTTTAGATGTTATGCATAACTTAAGGTTATAGATGATATGAAAGACTCTAAGTCAAGAGCTGAGGACTTTAATGCTATACATAGGTTAGGGTTGTTGATGACATGAAAGACTCTGAGTCGAGAGCTCAAGGCTTTAGATGCTATGAACAACTCACGATTGTGGTTGACATAAACGACTCTAGGTTGTGAGCTTAAGGCTCTAGATGTTATGAACAACTCTCGACTATGGATGAAATGAGCTAGTCTTAATCGTGAGTCTAGGGCTCTAGATTCTATGAATAGCTCAAAGTTATGGTTGATATGAATGACCTAAGATCCTATGAGCTTATGCCTCTAGATGTTATGAATTTCTCTAAGTTGTGGATGATGTGAATGATTCTCCATCATGAACTCAAGCCTCTATATGCTATGAACGGCTCAGGTTATGGATGGCATGAATGACTACGAGTCATGAGCTCAAGACTGTAGATGTTATCAGCAACTCAGGGTATTGAATAACATGAATGACTTTAGTTCATGATAACAGACCTCTAGATTCTATGAATAGCTCAGGGTTGTGGTTGACAAGAAAGACTTCGAGTTGTGAGTGTAGGGCTCTAGATGCCATGCACAGCTTAAGGTTGTCGATGACAAGAAAGACTTTAAGTCATGAGTTTAGGGTTTTAGATGCTATGAACATCTCAGGGCTATAGTTGACATGAACGAATTTGGGTCATGAGGTTAAGGCTCTTGATGTTATGAACAACTAAAGGTTGTACTTAACATGAACGACTCTGTGTCCTAAGGCTCTAAATGCTATGAACTACTCAAGGTTGTGGTTAACAAGAATGACTCCGGATCATGAGCTTAAGGCTCTAGATGCTATGAACAACATAGGTTTGTGGTTGACATGAAGACTCTAGGTCATGAGCTTAGGGCTCTAGATGCTCTTAACAACTCAATGTTATGGATGACATAAACGACACCGATCATGAGCTAAGGTCTCCAGATTCTATGAACAACTTAGTGTTGTGGTTGATAGGAAAGAGTCTAGGTCATGAGCCAAGGGTTGTAGATGCCATACATAGGTCTGGGTTGTCAATGACATGAAAGACTCTAGGTCATGAGCTAAGGGCTCTAGATGCTATGAACAACTTAGGGTTATGGATGACATGAATGACTCTCGATCGTAAGCTCTAGGCGCTATATACTATAAACAACTCAAGGGTGTGGTTGACATAAATGACTTCATGTCGTGAACTCAGGGCTCTAGATGCTTTGAACAGCTCAAAAATGTGAACTGCTTAGGGTTATGGATGACTTAAACAACTCGGGGTCATGATCATAGGGCTATAGATGTTCTAAATTCCTCATGGTGCTAGTTGACATGAGCGACTCTAGGTCGTGAGCTCAAGGCTCTATATGTAACTTACATCTCTAGGTTATGGTTGAAATGAATGACTTTGGGTCATGAGCTCATGGCTTTAGATGCTATGAACAACTCAATGATATGGATGACATGAATGACTTTAGGTCCTGAGCTCAATCCTCTAGATACTATGAACAACTTAGGGTTGTGCTTGACATGAATGATTCTGAGTCGTGAGCTTAGGGTGTAGGTTTTATGAACTGCCTAAGGTTGTTGATGACTTAAACTGCTCTGGGTCGTGAGCTGAGGTCTAGATGCTATGAACAACTTGGGGCTATGGTGGACAAGAACCACTTCGAGTCATGATCTCGGGCCTCTAGATGCTATGAACAACTCAGGGTTATGGTTGACATGAACGACTCTAGATCATGAGCTTAAGGCTCTATATGCTTTCAACAACTCAGGGTTGTGGATGACATAAACGACTCTGAGTCATAGCCTCAAGATTCTATGAACACCTCAGGATTGTGGTTAATGTGAAAGGCTTCGAGTCTCGAGCTCAGGGTTCTAGAAGTTATGAACAATTCAATGTTGTGGATGATATGAACGACTTGGGATCCCGTGAACTTAGTCATTTAGATTTATGAACTGATTAGGGCTAAGAAATATAGTAATTATTTAGTGTCATGAGCTTAAGCCTTGAGATGCTATGACTTGCTTAAGGTTGTGGATGAGATGAACGACTCTAGGTCGTGAGCTTAGGGCTCGAGATGCTATCGACAACTCAGGGTTGTGGTTAACCTGAACAACTTTGGGTCATGAGCTCAGGGGTCTAGATGCTATGAACAGCTCATAGTTGTGGATGATATGAATGACTCGGTCTCTTATGACTTGAGGCCTTCAGAGGCTATGAACCGCTTAGGGTTGTGGATGTTAATAACGATTCTACATCATACGCTCAAGCCTCTATATGCTATGAACAACCCTAGGTTGTGAGATTAAGGCTTTAGATTCTATGAACTACTCATGGTTATGGTTGACAAGAAGAAGTTCAGGTCATGAGCTTAAGGCTCTAAATTCTATGAATAGCTAAGGATTATGGATGACATGAGCTACTCCGAGTCATGAGCTTACAACTTTGGATGCAATGAAGAACTCAACATATTGGATGATATAAACGACTCGGTATTTCATGAGCTTAGTCCTCTAAATGCTATGAACAACTCAGGGCTCAGGATGATATGAACGATTCTTGGTCGTGAGCCCATGGCTCTAAATGATATAAATAACTTAAGGCTATGGATGACATGAGCTACTCCGAGTCATGAGCTTACAACTTTGGATGCAATGAAGAACTCAACATATTGGATGATATAAATGACTCGGTATTTCATGAGCTTAGTCCTCTAGATGCTATGAACAACTCAGGGCTCAGGATGATATGAACGATTCTTGGTCGTGAGCCCATGGCTCTAAATGATATAAATAACTTAAGGCTATGGATGACATGAACGACCCTAGGTAGTGAGCTCAGGGCTCTAGATGCTATGAACAACTTAGGGCTATGATTGATAAGAACAACTCGAGGTTGTGAGCTCAATGCTATGAATAACTGAAGGCTACAGATGACATGAATCACTCTAGGTCATGAGTTGAAGGTTTTAGATACTATGAACAACTTAGGGTTATGGTTGACATGAATGGCTCTAGGTCGTGATCTCACGACTCTAAATGTTATTAATAGCTCAAGGCTATGAATGATATAAACTACTCTAGGTCATGAGCTGAGGGCGATGGATGCTATGAACAACTAAGCATTATGGATGATATGAATGACATAGGATCATGTAAGTTCAAGCCTCTATATGCTAATTATAACTCAAAGTTGTAGATGATATGAATTTATTTGCTTCATGAGCTCAGGGTTGTGGATGACATGAATGAATCTGGGTTATGAGTTCAGAGTTATGGATGAACAACTTAGGATCCCATGAGCCCAAGCTTCTAGATGTTATGAATAACTTAGGGTTGAGGATAACATGAACGATTCTTGTTCATGAGCCAATGACTTTAAATGCTATGAACAACTCAAGGTTGTGCATCATATGAAAGACTCTAAGTCCCGAGGTTAGGGCTTTATATGTAATGAAAAGCTAAGGGTTGTGGTTGACAAGAATGAGTTTAGGTCATGAGGTTAAGGCTCCAGATGCTATAAACTACTCACGATCGTTAATGACATGAGCTACTCCGGGTCATAAGCTCATGACTTTGGATGCTATGAACAACTCAGGGTTGTGGATGATAGCAATAGCTCATGACCTTGTGACCTCGGTCCTCTAGATTCTATGAGCAGCTCAAGGTTGTAGATCATATGAATAGTTCTTAGTCATGAACTCGTGGCTCTAAATGCTATGAGCAGTTGAGGGTTATGGACAACATGTATTACTTCGGGTAGTGAGGTCAAGGCTCTAGATGCTATGAACAACTCAAGGCAATGTTTCACATCAACTCTAGGTTATGAGCTCAACGCTTTAGATGCTATGAACAACTCAAGATTATGGTTAACATGAATGATTTTGAGTTGTGAGTTGAGGGTGTGGATGACATGAAGAACTTCAGGTCATGAGGTCAGGGCATTAGATGCTATGAGCAACTTATGCTTGTTAATGACATGAACTACTCTAGGTCATGAGCTCAGGTCTCTAGATGCTATAAATAGCTCCATGTTATGGATGATACATATGATTCTAAGTCATGAGCTAAAGGATCTAGATGCTATGAACAACTCAAGGTTGCGAATGATATGAGCGATTTTGGGTCA
This sequence comes from Vitis riparia, assembly GCF_004353265.1. NCBI lineage: Eukaryota > Viridiplantae > Streptophyta > Magnoliopsida > Vitales > Vitaceae > Vitis > Vitis riparia. The sequence continues at coordinate 197,299 of NW_023269693.1, read as the reverse complement.
TGAACTCAAGGCTCTAGAGATAATGAAAAACTCAAGGTTATCGATGAATAAACGACTTCGGGTTGTGAGGTCAAGACCCTAGATGTTATGGACACCTCATTATTTTAGATGTTATGAACGACTCTGGATCTTGTGACCTTAAGCCTCTAGATGTTATGAACAACTTAGGACTCAGGATGATATGAATGATTCATGGTCGTGAGCCAATGACTTTAAATGCTACAAAATCTAAGGACGGTGGATGACGTGGAGGACTCAGAGTCGTGAGCTCAGGGCTCTAGATACTATGAACAACTTAGGGCTATGGTTGACATGAAAGACTTCAGGTCATGAGCTTAGGGCTTTAGATGCTATGAATAGCTTAGGGTTGTGGATGACATGACCTACTATGGGTCGTGAGCTCAAGGCTCTAGATGTTATGAATAACTCTAAGGTATGGTTGACATGAACAACTATGGGTCATGACGTCAGGGCTCTAGATACCATGCACAGCTCTGGTCTATGGTTCACATGAATAACTCTGGATCATGAGCTGAGGGCCTTAGATGTTATGAACAACTAAGGGTCGTCGATGCCATGAAAGACTTAGGGTTACGAGCTTAGGAGTCTAGATGCTATGAATTGCTCTGGATTGTGGATTACATATACTATTTGAGGTCATGAGCTTAGGGCTATAAGTGTTTTGAACATCTCAAGGGTATGGTTGAAATGAAAAACTTTGGGTCATTAGCTCAGGGTTTTAGATACTATGAATAACTCATGGCAATCAAAAGCATGAGCTTCTATAGGTCTTGAGTTCAGGGCTTTATATGCTATGAATAGCTCAAGGTTTTTTATCACATGAACGACTCTAACTCTTGAGGATAGGGCTCTAGAGGCTATGAACAACTCTGGTATGTGGTTGAAATGATTGACCCCGAGTCATGAGCTTAAGGCTTTAGATTATAAGAATAACTCAGAGTTGTAGATAACATGGTTTTCTCAGGGTCATGATCTCATGACTCTGAATTCCATGAACAACATTAGGTTATGGTTGACATGAATGACTATTGGTCGTGAACTTAGGGCTCAAGATGCTATTAACAGCTTAGGGTTGTGGTGTACATGAACGAATCTAGGTCATGAGCTTAGGGCTCTAGATGTTATGAGTAACTCAAGGTTGTGGATAACATGAAAATCTCTAGGTCGTGAGCTCAAGCCTCTAAATGCTATGAACAACTCAAGGCTGTGGATGACATGAATGACTCCAGGTTATGAGTTCAAGGCTTTGGATGCTATGAAATACTCTGCGTCTTAAGCTCAGAGCTTTGGACACTATGAACAGCCAAGGACTATCAAATACATAAGGTAATTTACATCATGAGCTGAAGGCTCTAAATGCAATCAATAGCTCTAGGTTGTGGTTCACATGAACGACTCTAGTTCGTGAGCTTAGGGCTCTAGATACTATGTAATGCTCAAGGTTTTCGATGACATGAAAGACTATAGGTCATGAGATTAGGGCTCTAGATGCTATGCACAACTTAGGATTGGGGACAACATGAATGACTCAGAGTTTGTGAGCTTAGGGCTCTATGTACTATGAATAGTTCAGGGTTGTGGTTGAGATGAACGACTTTTGGTTGTCATCTCAAGGCTTTACATCCTATGAACAACTTAGGGCTATGGATGACTGGTGCTACTTTTGGTCATCAGCTTAGGGCTTTAGATACTGATTACTACTCAAAAAGTTCTATTTTATAGCTTGTAATTAACTCTTTTAAAACACTTTTGAGTAGTAGTTATTACCTTTTAACCCAATTAACATATGCAGGACCTTTGCAATCATTTCTAATCAAAGTGTGTAAGTTTTGGTGTTTTTGTTAGTAAATTGATCACCAAAGCAATCCAAGATTGAGGAGAGTTCTTTGGAATCCATGGCAAAGAAATGGAAAGCTTAGAAACATGAAGAACCAAAGCTTTAAATTCCTTTGCCATAAGCAAATCCGGAATGCAAGGAGGGGAAGCAAAGAGAAATCTGCCATGAAGCATTCTTGATGACAGTCATGTTAGCCACTTTTGGAGCACTTTCTGGAGTTGAATTTATGCATGCTATATTTCGTTTTGAAGCTCAGGAAGTCAAAAATCCAATGCTTCAAACAGTGCATGATTCGGAGTTGAAATGAAGGAGTTACAGCCATTGGAAGCCGATCACTCCAAGCTGAAGGAAGATTTTGCACGGCTGCGAAATCAGCCTTGGGCTGCGAAAATGTTGTCTTTTTGGTGCGAAATTTTGCAGCCCTCTTGCACGCACGGCTACAGTGTTCTCCTGAAGCTTCCTGATATTTGCGACCGACATTTTGAGATTTTTTGCTTTAGATATTTGATGTCTAAATCCCCAAACTCTCCTTGTAACCCACCTATCATAGGATTCCTTAGTCTTTAAGTAAGAACAAAGGGTGAATAACCTCTTATATATAGTTTGTAATTTTGTTTACATAATCAGAATCGATCTCGGGAGCTTGTTCTCAGATAATATCACCATATATATCAATATGTAATCGGCGGAAGGAAGAAATATATTTTATAGAGCACTTGCTCTGTTTTTCCTTCATATTTTTGTTTTCTCGTTATTTTTATTTCTAGCCAATCAAACTATGAGGATGTTTTCTTAGAGGATGAGAGGCTAGGCTCTTCGTCTCTTAGAGTGAAGAAAGCCGAGTAAGTTTCCACATGCATAAATTGGAAGTTTTGTTGTTTTAGTTTTTAATGAAGAGAAAGTGTGACCCGTTAATGATTTTTATCTTTTTAGTTAACTTAAAACGCCTTCAATTCACCTGGGCCAACACTTGATAAGGCAAGTGGTCTCCGTCCATTGAGATACACTATTTTATCTCTTGCGAGCCTTTGGGAGGTGGTTTGAAGGTAGGATTTTCTAGAATAGCCAACACTTGGTAAGCTTTTGGACTCCAAGGAGACATTCATTAGTTATCTCTTGCGAGCTTTTGACGGGTAATCTAAGGTTAAAGATTACCTTGAATGGAAAATGCTAGGTGAGAGGCATGAGTCATTGTAAGGTGCATTAGTGAGAGGAATTTAGTGTTTGAACCCATTAAAGGGAAGCATCTGTACCACGCCGGTTAGAGAATTAACTATATGTTAATTCTCTAATGCAAGGAAAAGAAACAAGTGACCGGAACTCTCCTTTTTGTATGAGGAACCTGAGCCTAGTGATCTAAACTCCAAGAAACACTTTTCTTTGTAAGTAAAATCAGTTACTATTTTTGGTTAGTTTAAAACCAAACCTTTTTCATTTAAACATCTTTATGTTTTCTTTTAAAGCTAACCTTGAAATGAAAAGGCACCAATTCAGCTTTGAATTAATATCAATTGTGAAGTGAAAACCCATCCCAGTGAACGACCCTAGAGCCACTATGCTATGCTAGCTAAGGCTATCCTAGTACATGGTGTAATAGGTTATAAATTTTGTTAATTACTCCCTGAGGACCAAAATCAAGGGACACTAGTTGGACATGTATCAAATGGCACCACTGTCAGGTACCATTGAGAGGACATGAATCAGTGGAGACACCAATTGGGAATGAATCAGATACTTTGCATAAGTTAAAGCTGTGGTTGACATGAACGACTTTGGGTCATGAGCTTAAAGCCTAAAATGCTATGAAAAGCTTAGGGTTGGTGACGACTAGAGCAACATTGGGTCATAAGCTTCAGGCTCTAGATGCTATGAACAACTTAGAGCTATTGATGACACGAAAGAATCTAGGTCATGAGCTTAGGGTTTTAAATGATATGAACAACTTAAGGTTGTGGGTACAAAGAAAATCTCAAGGTTGTGGTTAACATGAACAACTTTGGATTGTGATCTAAGGGCTTTAGATGCTATGAACAACTCAGGGTAGTCGAAGACATAAGTTACTCTAGGTCATGAGCTCAGGGCTTTAGACGTTATGAACAGGTTTCGACAATGGTTGACATGAACAACTTCAGGTCGTGTGCTTAAGGCTAAAGATCCTATGAAGATCTCAAAGCTATGGATGGAATCCGCTACTCTGAGCATGAGCTTAAGGCTCTAGATGCTATGAATAACTCTAGGTTATGGATGACATAAGTTACTTTGGGTCAAGATCTTAGGGCTATAGATGCTACGAATAGTTGTGAGTTATGGTGAAAATGAACAACTTTGAGTCGTGAGCTTAGGTCTTTAGATGCTATAAACTGCTTTGGGCTATGGATAAAATAGGTTACTCTTGGTGGTGAGCTTAAGGGTTTAGTTGCTATGAATAGCTCTAGATTGTGGCTTACATGAACAACTTTGGGACAAGAGCTCAAGGATCTGGATGCTTTTAATAGCTTATGATTATGGATGACATGAACTACTATGGGTCGTTAGCTCGAGGCTCTAGATGCTATGAACAACTCTAGAATTTGGTAGACATGAACAACTCCTAACCGTGAGCTTTGGCTTCTTGATGATATGAACAACTCAGGGTTGTCAATGACATGAAAGACTACAAGTCGTGAGCTTAGGGCTCTTGATGTTACAAACAACTCAAGGCTGTGGATGACATGATCTACTCTAGGTTGTGAGCTCAGGGCTCTAAATGCTATGAACAACTTAGGCCTTTGGATCACATTAGCTATAATGGATCATGAGCTCAGGGCTCTCGATGCTATGAGTAGCTATAGGCTATGGTTGACTTGAATGACTCTGGTTTGTGAGCTTAGGTCTTCAAATGCTATGAACCGCTTTAGGCTGTGGATAATATGGGCTACTCTAGGTCATGAGCTCAGGGCTCTATCTACTATGAATAACTCTGGGCTATGGCTGACATGAACAACTCTAGGTCGTGAGCTCAAGGCTCTGAATGTTATTAACAAATCACAATTGTGGATGACATGAGCTACTATGGGTCGTGAGCTCAGGGCTCTAAATGCTATGAATAGCTCTAGATTTTTGTAAATATGAATGACTCCCGATTGTGAGCTTACGTCTCTAGATGCTATGAACAACTTAGGGTTGTCAATGAAATTAAAGACTACAATTCGTGAACTCAAGGCTCTTGATGTTATGAACAACTCAAGGTCGTGGATCACATGATCTGCTCTAGGTCATCAGCTCAGGGCTTAGATGCTATGCAGAGTTTAGGCTTGTGGATCACATTAGCTACTATGGCTCTTGAGCTCAGGGTTCTCGATGCTATGAGTAGCTCTAGGTTGTGGTTGACTTGAACGACTCTAGGTCGTGAGCGTAGGTCTCCAGATGCTATGAACCACTCTAGGCTATTGATAATATGGGTTACTCTAGGTCATGAGCTCAGGGCTCTAGTTGCTATGAACAACTCTGTGTTGTGGCTGATAGGAACAACTCTAGGTCATGAGCTCAAGGCTCTAAACGCTATTAATAGCTCACGATAATGGATGACATGAACTACTATAGGTCATGAGCTTAGGGCTGTAAATACTATGAATAGCTCTAGACTTTCGTAGATATGAATGACTCCCAATTATGAGCTTAGGCCTCTAGATGCTATGAATAGCTTAGAGTTATCAATGACATTAAAGACTATAGTTCGTGAGCTCAAGGCTCTTAATGTTATGAACAACTCAAGGTCGTTGATGAAATGATCTACTCTAGGTCATGAGCTCAAGGCTCTAGATGCTATGAATAACTTAGAGCTGTGGATCACATTAGCTGATATGGCTCATGAGCTCTGTGCTCTAAATGCTATGAACAACACTAGGCTATGGTTGACTTGAATGACTTTAGGTTGTGAGCTCCGAGCTTTAGATGCTATGAACAACTTAGGGTTGTCGATGACATGAAAGACTCTAGGTCATGAGCTTAGGGTTCTAGATGTTATGACCAACTTAAGGTTCTGGATGACATGAATGACTTAGGGTCGTGAACAAAGGACTATAGATACTATGAACATCTCATGGTTATGGTTGACATGAATGACCTTGGTCGTGAGCTCAGGACTTTAGATGCTATGAACAGTTTAGGGCTATCAATGACATGAGCCAATCCGAGTCATGACCTTAAGGCTTTAGATGCTATGAATTGCTCAAGGCGGCCAAAGACATGAAAGACTCTAGGTCATGAGCTCAAGCCACTAGATTCTATGATTATCCCAAGGCTGTGGAAAACATGAATAACCTTAGGTCTTGAGCTCAAGGCTCTAGATGCTATAAAAAAACCCTAGGTTGTGATCAACATGAATGACACAAGGTTGTGAGATCAAGGGTTTAGATTCTGTGGACAACTTAGGGCTTCTGATGACATGAGCCACTCTAGGTCTTGAGATCAGGGCTTTAAATGCTATGAACAACTTTGGGTTGTCGATGATACGAAAGACTCTGGGTAGTGAGCTTAGGGCTCAAGATTCTATGAAGAGCTCAAGATTGTAGATGACATGAACGACTCTGTGTTGTTAGCTGAGAGATCTAGATGCTATGAACAACTTTATGCTATGGTTGACATGATAAATTCCCAATCGGGAAATTAGACCTCTAAATGCTAATAATAACTCAGGGCTGTTGATGACATAAAAGACTACGGGTCGTCAGCTCAAGGCTCTTGATGCTATGAATAGCTCAAGACTATGGATGACATCAACTACTCTGAGATGCGATCTTAAGGCTCTAAATGCTATGAATAGCTTCAGGTTATGGATGTCATCAGCTAGTCTAGGTCATGATAACAAGGTTTTATATGCTATGAACAGGTCTGAGTTATGGTTGACATGAATAACTCTGGGTGATGAGCTCAAAGCATTAGATGCTATGAACCACTATCGAGTATGGATAACATAGCCTACTCTAGGTAATGAGCTAAGGGCCCTTGATATTTTGAACAACTCTAGCCTGTGGTTGACATGAATAACTTTGGGTCATGAGCTAAGGGCTCTGGATGCTATTAATAGCTTACGATTATGGATGACATGAGCTACTCTAGGTCATGAGTTCAAGGCTCTAGATGCTATGAACAGCTATCAGCTTCAGCTGATATGAACAACTCTCGATTGTGGGCTCAAGCCTCTTGATGCTATAAACAACTTAGGGTTTTCAACGACATGAAAGACTATGGGTCATAAGGTCAAGGCTCTTGATGCTATGAGCAACTCAGGCCCATAGATTGTATGATTTACTCTATGTTTTGAGCTCAAGGCTCTAGATGCTACGAACAGATCTAGGTTGTGGTTGACTTCAACGACTCTGAGTCATGAGTTTTTGACTTTCAATGCTATGAATAGCTTAGGGTTGTTGATGACACAAAAGACTCTGGGTCGTGAGCTTAGGGCTCTAAAGGCTATAAATACCTTAAGGTGATGCATGACATGAATGACTCGGGGTTCTGAGCTAAGGGCTATAAATACTATGAAAATATTAGGGATGTGGTTTAAAAGAATGACTCAGGGTGGTGAGTTTAAGGTTATAGATACTATGAACATCTTAGGGTTGTGGTTGACATGAGCGACTCTAGGTCATGAGCTTAGAGATTTAGATGCTATGAATAGCTCTGGGTTTTAGTTTACATGAATGACTCCGAGTTGTGAGCTTAAGCCTCTAGATTTTTCGAACATCTGAGGGATATGGATAACATGAACAACTATGGGTCTTTAGCTCAAGGTTCTAGATGTTATGAACAACACTAAGCAATGGTTGAGATGAACGAGACCAGGTTGCGAGCTCAAGGCTTTAAATGATAAGGATAACTTAGGGCTTTCAATGAAGCCACTCTAGATTGTGAGATCAGGCTTTAAATGCTTTAAATAGCTCTAGGTTGTCGATGATATGAAATACTACAGGTCATAAGGTCAAGGCTCTTGATGCTATGAGCAACTCAGGGCCATAGATTGCATGATCTACTCTATGTTTTGAGCTCAAGGCTCTAGATGTTACAGACAAATCTAGGTTGTGGTTGACTTGAACGACTCCAAGTCATGAGCTTTGGACTTTCAATGCTATGAACAGCTTAAGGTTATTGATGACACAAAAGACTCTAGGTCATGAGCTTAGGGCTCTAAAGGCTATAAACACCTTAGGGTGATGCATGACATGAATGACTCGGGGTTTTGAGCTAAGGGCTATAAATACTATGAAAATATCAGGGATGTGGTTTGAAAGAATGACTCGGGGTCGTGAGTTTAGGGTTATAGATACTATGAACATCTTAGGGTTGTGGTTGACATGAGTGACTCTAGGTCATGAGCTTAGAGATTTAGATGCTATGAATAGCTCTAGATTTTGGTTTACATGAATGACTCCGAGTTGTGAGCTCAAGCCTCCAGATTTTTCGAACATCTAAGGGATGTGGATAACATGAACGACTATGGGTCTTTAGCTCAAGGTTCTAGATGTTATGAACAACGCTAAGTAATGGTTGAGATGAACGAGACTAGGTTGCGAGCTCAAGGCTTTAAATGATAAGGACAACTTAGGGCTTTTGATGACATGGGCCACTCTGGATTGTGAGATTAGGGCTTTAAATGCTTTAAATAGCTCTAGGTTGTCGATGATATGAAAGACTTTGGGTCGTGAGTTCAAGGCTAATGATTCTATGAACAAGTCAAGGCTATGGAATACATAATGCACTCTAGGTCTTGAGCTCAAAGTTATAGATTCTATTAATAGCTTAATTTGATAGTTTGCATGAATGACTTCGGGTTCTTAGCTCATGGCTTTAGATGTTGTCAACAACTCAGGGTTGTCGATGACATTGGCCACACTTGGGCATCAACTCAGGGCTTTAGATGCTTTGAACAACTTTAGGTTGTGGTTGAGATAAACGACTTCTAGTCATGAGCTTAGGGCTTTAGATGCTATGAACAACTTAGGGCTATAGATGCTATGCACAACTTAGGACAGTGAATGACATGAATTTCTTTAGGTCATTAACTTAGGGCCTTAGATTGAATGAACAATTGTAGGTTGTTGTTGATATAAAGGACCTCAGATCGTCAACTCAAGGCTTTAGATGCTAAGAACAACTCAGGGATGTGGATAAGTTGAGCCACTTTAGGTCTTCAACTCATTGCTCTAGATGCTATGAACAACTCTGGGTTATGGTTGACATGAGGGACTCTGGGTCATGAGCTGAATGTTTTAGATGCTAGGAAGAGCTTAGGGTTGTCAATGGCATGAGCCACTCTAGGTCATGAGCTTAGAGCTTTAGATGCTATGGATAGCTCTAGGTTTTGGTTTACATGAATGACTTTTAGTTGTGTTCTCAAGCCTATAGATTTTATGAACATTTCATGGATGTGGGTGACATGAATGACTTTGGGTCTTGAGATAAGGGCACTAGATGCTATGAACAATGCTTGGCTATGGTTGAGATGAATGAGACCAAGTCATGGGCTCAAGGCTTTAAATGTTATGGACAACTCAGGGCTTTTGATGACATGAGCCACTCTATGTTGTGAGATCAGGGCTTTAAATGCTTTAAATAACTTTGGGTTATTGATGATATGAAAGACTCTAGGTCATGAGTTCAAGGATAATGATTCTATGAACAACTCAAGGCTATGGATGACATGACTGAGTCGAGGTTAAGAGCTTAGGGCCCTAGATGCAATGAACAACTATGGGTTGTGGTTGACATGAAAGACTCAGGGTCGTGAGCTAAGGGCTTTAGATGCTATGATAAGCTAAGGGTTGTTGATGACATGAGCCACTCTAGGTCTTATGCTCAAGCCTTTAGAGGATATGAGCAGCTTAGGGTTGCGACCAACATGAACGACTCTAGGTCATGAGCTCAAGTCTTTAGATGCTATGAATAGCTTGGAGCACTATGGATGACATGAAAAACTCTGGGTTATGAGCTCAGTGCACTAGATTCTATGACTAGGTCAATGTTGTGCATGACATGAATGACTCTAGGTCGTGAGCTTAGGGCGCTGGATCTAATGAACAACTTTGGGTTGTGGTTGACATGAAAGATTCTGGGTCGTGAGCTTAAGGCTTTAGATGTTATGAACAGCTTAAGGATATGGAATACATAATCCACTTTAGGTCTTGAGCTGAGGGTTGTAGATTCTATGAATAGCTTAAGCTTATGGTTGACCTAAACAACTTCAGGTTCTTAGCTCATGGCTTTAGATGCTATCAACAACTCAGGGCTGTCGGTGACATTAGCCACACTTGGGCATGAGATCAGGGCTTTAGATGTTACAAACAACTTTAGGCTATGGTTGAGATGACTGATTTCTAGTAATGAGCTTAGGGTTTTAGATGTTATGAACAACTCAGTGCTATCGATGATAGGAAACACTCTCGGTCATGAGCTTAGGGTTATAAATGCTATAAACAACTTAGGACGGTGAATGACATGAGTGTCTTTGGGTCATTAACTTAGGGCCTTAGATTGACTGAACAACTATAGGTCGTTGTTGACATAAAGGACCTTAGATCATCAACTCAGAGCTCTAGATGCTAAGAACAACTCAAGGATGTTGATGAGATGAGCCACTCTAGGTCTTGAACTTAATGCTCTAGATGTTATGAACAACTTTGGGTTATGGTTGACATGAATGACTCTAGGTCATGAGCTCAAAGCTTTAGATGCTATGAAGAGCTTAGGGTTGTCAATGGCATGAGCCACTCTAGGTCATGAGCTCAAGGCTTTAGATGCTATGAATAGCTTTGGGTTTTAGTTTAGATGAATGACTCCGAGTTGTGAGCTCAAGCCTCTAGATTTTATGAACATCTCATGGATGTGAATGACATGAATGACTCTGGGTCTTGAGCTCAAGGCTTTAGATGCTACGAATGACGATAGGGTATGGTTGAGATGAACAAGACCAAGTTGTGAGCACAAGGCTTTTAAAGTTATGGACAACTCAGGGCTTTTGATGACATGAGCCACTCTAGGTTGTGAGATCAGGGCTTTAAATGCTTTGAATAGCTCTAGGTTGTCGATGATATGAAAGACTCTGGATCGTGAGTTCAAGGATAATGATTCTTTGAATAACTCAAGGCTATGGATGACATGAATGACTCGAGGTAAAGAGCTCGGAGCCCTGGATGCAATGAACAATTATGGGTTGTTATTGACATGAAAGACTCAGGGTCGTGAGCTTCGGGCTTTAGATGCAATGAACAACTCAAGGTTATCGATGACATTAGCCACTCTAGGTTTATGCTTTAGCCTTTGGAGGATATGAACAACTTAGAGTTGTGGTCATATGAATGACTCTAGGTCATGAGCTTAGGTCTCTAGATGCTATGAACAACTTGAAGCTATAGATGGCATGAAAAACTATGGGTTATGAGCTTAGTGCACTAGGTTCTATGACTAGGTCAAGGTTGTGCATGACATGAATGACTATAGGTTGTGAGCTTAGGGCCTTGGATCTAATGAACAACTTTAGGTTGTGGTTCACATGAAAGATTTTGGGTTGTGACTTTAGGCTCTAGATGTTATGATTAGCTTAAGGATGTGTAATCCATAATCCACTCTAGGTTTTGAGCTCAGGGTTGTAGACTCTATGAATAACTTAAGATTATGGTTTACATGAACAACTTCGGGTTCTTAGCTCATGGCTTTATAGGCTATCAACAACTCAGGGTTGTCAATGACATTAACCACACTTGGGCATGAGCTTAGGGCTTTAGATTCTATGAACAACTTTAGGCTGTGGTTGAGATGAACAACTTCTAGTCGTGAGCTTAGGGCTCTAGATGCTATGAACAACTCAAGGCTATCGATGATAGGAAACATTCTAGGTCATGAACTCAGGGCTATAGATGCTATGAATAGCTTAGGACAGTGAATGACATAAACGCCTTTAGGTCATAAACTTAAGTCCTTAGATTGAATGAACAAGTATAGGTTGTTGTTGACATGAACGACATCAGATCGTCAACTCAAGGCTCTAGATGCTAAGAATAACTTAGGGATGTGGATGAGATGAGCCACTTTAGGTCTTCAACTCAATGCTCTGGAAGCTATGAACAACTCTGGGTTATGGTTTACGTGAGCAACTTTAGATCATGAGCTTAAAGCTTTAAATGCTATGAGGAGCTTAGGGTTGTCAATGGCATGAGCCACTCTAGGTTATGAGCTCGGGGCTTTAGATGCTATGAATAGCTCAGGGTTTTGGTTTACATGAATGACTCCGAATTATGAGCTCAGGCCTTTAGATTTTATGAACATC